>NW_027122022.1:0-21213 GCF_030686945.1 Centruroides vittatus
AAGTGATGTAATTAAGGTTGTCAGACATCTTGCCTTAGAAAAATAGTATGAAGTAATATATTCTCATTGTAACTTAGTTGTCTGTTATCTGTTAGCAATTATCTTGTATTAATTAAATATCTATTGCAATTAGCAACAAACGTTTAATTAAAACTGTCGATAAATTAAAACATCCGATAATTTCGAAGACATTAGATTGATTTAATTAAGCACGTTTAAAAATCATATAATCCTACTTGATCTGTTCCAATTTCAGTTTATATAAGAAATTTGATATGTTTTGTAAAATATGCTTATTTGTTATTTGTAGAATATGTTAATTTGGTTATTAACATTATTGATATATATATATTTCTTTTAAAACTTTAATAATTTTATGCCAAAATTATTATTACTTTTTATAACTCTTGTTGTATATAAATTAGTGAAATAAATAAAAATGTAGGCAGGGTGTGTGTAGCTTTTGCTTTACAATATTTAATACATCTCTAAGAATTTACAGAATTTATCATCAGTAATAGAATATTCAAAAATATAACAAATAAAAATAATTTTGAATTATCTTTAATTTATTAATTATAAATTTTTATATAAATAATTATTAATTATATTAATTTTTATAAATGTAAAATAATAGAGTATGAGTTGGGACGGGACCCAGAATCGAATCCAGATTGGTCGAAAAACCCCCGGGGATTTTTCGGGGGGTGGTCCATTTGGATATGTCGGGCCCCGTTCTTCACCACCTGGTCGCCCCATTCTGGACCTGGCCGAACCCATAATGGCCTGCTAAAAGAGGCCCTCTTAGTGCCCTCGGGGCGGAAAGAGTTTTTAAAAATGTATGAGTTGGAGAATTGGGACAACTACCCTCCCAAATTCAGGCAAAACAAAAACAAAAGATATCTGTTGGAGAAAACAAAAAGATTACAAGATTATCATTGATGACAAATTAAAAATAGATACTTGTGTTTTTTTGTTTAAACTTTCAGGCAAGTCACCTCCTCTGTCTCCTTAACCAAAGTGTCCTTATACACTTACATCTATAGGAAGTAACAAATACAAACTGAAGATTAAAATGCCTAAAACTTTATTTATAATGTATTTCCTAGCTCTAAGTGTATCTATTATCTATCTTCTAGATATTTTACTGATTTAAAACATATCTTATATTTAATTATTTTAATAAACAAAAGTTTTTACTTTATAATTCAAAAGGAAGTTTAACATGTACAGTCATAAATTAATAATGTTGCTTGATTTTTAAACTATAATTCATTACTATTTCATTAATAAATTATGCTTATGTTTATAAAATAAACAATTTTCATATTGAAGCAAAATATTATAAAAGTGGAATCATTATAATTCTTTAAAAATACAATCAACAATTTATCTTTATTACAGATATTTATTTATTTATCTTAATTTTACAGTAGTCTTTTATATATATATATATATATATAAGCAATGACTGTTCCATAGAAACAACATTTAATATGTCTAAGCTAAAATACAACAATCAAGAAAAACTAACTATAAAATATGATACATACAGCTTTTATAGAAGAGTTTAAATGTATTAAATGAGGCACGTGACAAATGTTCTCACATCCCTAATATTTAATATACTATGATACTAATATTGTTGGCTAAATGTTGTGTGGCTTTAAGTTAAATGTTAACATTTATCTAAATTTCAGTTAATTTTGATTCACATATAAATTCTTTTCTTATCTAAATATTTATTTCTGTAGACAATTTTATGAATAAAAATGAAAATTCCTAGTTTGTCTAAGTACATAAAAGAAAACATGTAAAGGGGCTGTCCATTAATTATGTGTAGTATTTGAGCCCTCCTTTCCCCTTCCCCTCCTTCTCCATTGTGTACAATGATTTGTGAACTTTTACATTCAAGAAATGAACTTGGGAAATATTTACAGAACTTTTTAAACTGATAGTTATTCACATAACTAGTAAGTAGGCTTATAAGTAGAAATTTGTATGCCACTAATACCATTAAAAAAGACCATATAGACAATGCCTCAATTCTCTTCTTCCCCATCATGTACAATGATAATACTTTTGGTAACCCACCCTTAAATCGCACATGTGATTAATTGATGGCCCCGAGTATAAAATATATCAGAAAAGATTGTTTAATTAGCATTAGCATTATATTCATTTCTATAAACTTGTAATATACTTCATGAATAGATTTTGTACATTTCAGCATTTAAACATTAAATATTCTTTTCATTAGAATATATTTTGTAAGGAACCGAGTCTGAGTGTTATTTTTATTTTATTATTATTTTTTCGTTTTATTATATTTTGTTTGGGGCTTATGTTTAGTTAGGATGAAGGTTCCCCACCACTCTCTTAGTAGTTACCAAAAAAGAAGATAAACCAACTCATGAAGGAACGAGCGCCGTAGGAAAAAAATCTTGCGCACTTGCGCTGCCCAGCGGAAATAAACAGTCCGCAGAAAAAAAATGGAGGGGGGAATCCCCATACTCACTAGAAAAGAAATACTTACTAAACCGTCATAACATCCCAGAAAATTGTGCTAAATACTTTGTAAACGGTTTGTAAGATCTTGTCGGAAAATTAAAGCTGCCAGAAAGAAACTTAATGTTAGAAAACTAAGTATGTAAATAAGGAGAGTAACCCAGCTGAATTGTGATGTCGCCTCACAGCATAAAACCAGCACGCTAACCGAAGAAGGACGAGGTGATTTCCAAAGCGAGGTGATTTCCAGAGCGAGGTGATTCCCGGTCGAAGTCCAGGTTGAGAATTAGGCGATCCAAGGTGTTTTCGGTGAATTCGATTTGACAATAGCGAAAGGAGTGAGGAAACAGGTTCCTAGTATAGTGAGGTGACGGATAGACGTTTAGATCGTAAGAGATTCTGTTCATAGTTCCTAAGTACAGTCAAACCTGTTTTTATGCGGGGGATAGGGACCGCATTAAAAAAAATGCATAAAAAAAATCTCACGAAACTTCACGAATGGCTGTAAATAATAGTTTTCGCGACACAATTAAAAAATATTTTTTTTATGCGGTCAACGGGGACCGCATAAAAAAAGTCTCACATAGAAAATAACTCAAAACCGTACGAAATAGAATTTATTGACAACAGATGTCAGCACTTGACTGCATCGTCTGGTCTATCGTCTGTTTTACATATTTTTGTCCAGGTGGTGTTTTGTTGACTTAAAAAGTAAATTATTTCATTTTTCGCATATTCATGCAATAATATTACTATAATAAGTGCATTTATGCTATAATAAGTTTATTTAGCTATAATAAGTCAACGTAAGACATGACGAATCGCACGAGACTAGTCGCCAACTATACCGCACAAATTAAAAATTCGCATTAAAAAAATCGCACAAATAAAAATCGCACATAAAAAGAGCGCATAAAAACAGGTTTGACTGTATTTGATTTGTCGAATTTTCAAAGGGGAATTAAGATTAAGTTAAGCTAAGTAGCTGAGTTTTATTGTTGGGTTGCCTTGTTGATTTTCGTTAATAAATTTTGTTTTGGATTATAGACAATTGTACATGGTAAATTCTATTTACTAATTAAATATATTTGAAACTTTTGCTTTGACTTGATATTTGTCGTTATTCTTACTAATATTTTCGGTGCACACGTAAAAGCCTAAGCCTGGCAAACTAATCTCGAATCCGCGTAAAGTACCCGTTAGGTTAACGGAAGTTTTACCGGCCGCAGTTAGTGTCGGTTTCCTAAGATACTAAAAATAGTACTTTACAATTTGATCTTGTTAATTCTAAAGCTGGAACAATCTTCTAAATACTAAAATTTACACCTTCCTCTCACTTTCCAGCATTCACCAATTAAAAACCGCTTTCGGCTACCTTCAGTGGTTTGCATCAAGTTAAGCAGATTGTATATCAAACATCTCTTAAGATATATAAGACATTCAATATAGAATCTGCTTAACCTGACACAGGCCACTGAACATAGCCAAAAACATTCCTTTTTAATCAGTAAATGCTGTAAAGTGAGAGGAAGGTGTGAATTTTAGTATTATATTTGATTTTAATGTTTTGTAGAGTTGAAAAAAGAATTTATACTACAGTTTAGGAAATTAAATAGAAACATAAGCAAATGATCACTTTAAATAGTCAGACTATAACTCCACTAATTTAATGATTAATATAACCCAAATATTTAAGGCAATCGTTTGGTTATGTTTCTATGATATATACACATTGGGCTTCATGATGTTTGATATACTAAGAAATTAAATGATAAATATTTTGTTAAAATTCATTTCATTTGTCAATAATAATAAGTTTATATTTTTAATTGTTTTAGGGTGAAAAAAAGCCTTTCAAAAATGTTATTAAAGCAAATATTGGTGACTGTCAAGCAATGGGGCAAAAGCCAATAACATTTATTCGTCAAGTAAGTATTTCATTATTTGGATTTGGATTATTATAAAATTTCTAACTTAGTTTTGTTCATTTTGTACACAAGTTTCTTTTATAAATTGTCAAGATATATAAAACAGATTTATTATACAATAGAAATCTTAAAGTTTTTAATTTATTAAAATTACTATTCTTATCCAATTGTAAATTTAAATTACAATTTTTTCCATTTCTAATTAAGTATCCATTAACAATCAATATTATATTATTCAATAACTAGATAGTATAATATATTAATTTTTTTCTTCATTTCACATAATATAAAAAATAATTTTTTAATATGAGTTTTAACAACTTTAGCATATTTGTGGAAAACACTCTTATTCGTTTATAAATCAGCCAGTTTTTTAATTTTTTAAATATATACTACATAACTACATACATATCTCTACTGTGTAAGTTTCGTGATCGTAAAAGAAAAAAATACTCCCGATAATAAAACGCATATTCAATCCAATTTTTATTCTATTAAAAAATGCATTAAAGTTTTAATAATAGAACAGTTTATTTATTTATTTATTGCATATATTTATTAAGTTCTTTGAATGCCAGCCAATAAAATTCAAAATTATAGAATTATAACATTATTATTTATAGTATATTTTGATTTATATAACTTTTTAATAAAAATCAATATCAAATGACTGTCTGCTTATTTCAGTTTAAAAATTTTTTTATTTTTTATAATTCTATATTGTCTCTGTGAATTTGTCAAATTACTGTTGTTGATAAAATAATTCTCTCAAGAAAACTTAGTCATTGTGAGTTTCTTTTAAATTCTCTCAAAAATATCATCAGTTAATAGCAAGGTTGAGGCGTGTACGTCGGACGTTCGGCGCCGCTTTCCCGTAAGCCTAGGAGCTTGAAAATGGTGTTTGGAAAGTCAGTGGAATCACGCTCGACATTCCAAACGCCATTGTCAAACTTCTAGGCTTACAAGAAAGCGGTGCTGAATGTCCGACGTACGTTTTCTCATTTAAAACTTTGGCCTCAACCTCGCTAATGTAACATTTTCATATATGTAATTGGTATAAAAATAATTTCTTAATGGAAATGTTTAGAACTATAATTTTTTTTTCTCTTGTTTGCTTTTGCTTGAATTGAATAATTTATATTCTATGCGTCATTCTTCTACTAATGAAGATTTTCTCTATAACTGCAATGATCATTTTAAATGTAACTATAATGTAATATATTTAAATATATACAATAACATCATGAATATTAAAAATCACTTAAAACACTTAATATAATATTAAATTATCTCATTATTAAATATTTCCTTTTACTTTTCCAACTGTTATGTATACATACATAACAAGGGAAAGTATTGGAATTGTGTCAAATTTGACCTTCTGAGATTTTTGCAAATCCCCATGTTTTGAGACCTTCTGAACCAAAAAAAGGCAAAAACATTCTGTGAATGTGTGATGTGTGTGTGTGTGTGTTGGCATCTATTTCATTTAATATCTTGCAATGGGGTAAAGATTAAGAAATGAAATTTGGAATGGTAACTAGTGTTTAGGAGGCATTGATGCTATTAAATTTTGATAGTGAAAGGTGGAAGGGGTGGTCATGTGTCATATCTCAAGAGGGCTCAGACTTAATGAAGATTTTTAAAATAATTTTTATATTAATCAGAATAAATAAATAAAATTCTGTGGTGCCATCTGTTATGAGATTTTGCTAACAAGGCATTTAAAGTTGTTTTTATAAAAATCATCTCCACCCTCAAAATCAAGCATTTTGTCATTTTATAATAATTAAAAACACAGAAAATTTTTACAACAAAATTTCATAACAGGAAAGTTACACAACTCTTTGCTAGATTTTTTTAAATAATATTTCAACATTATTATTTATCTGATAGTAAGTTAATAGAATAATGTTAATGAGTACGTTTACTCAAAAGAAAAAATATACTTTACTGAGATCAATATAAAATATGAAGTAATTTTTTTACAATAATGTACATCATCTTTTTTTATGTATGATGATTTAAGATTCCAATTGTTTGTGCATCTTTACAAAAGTTAAATATTAATGGATATCAAAAAGCTTTCTAATAAGTAGTATATTCAAGTTTCCTTGTAAGCAATCAACAATTCATCTGCCATATTGATCTAACTGTCCTTGTTTTCTATTAGCTTTCAAACTTCTCGTTGCTGCTTACAAGTCAAAATATTTTTAATTTAATGTAGAACTGTTAATTTCCTCATATGCCTGCAAAAGGACAAAGTTAGAAGTCACTTTTATGTTTTTTTTTTTTTTTTTTTTAAGAATTTTTCTTAAATTTGTATATTTATTTTAAATTCAGTTTTATGGGTCTTCTTTTTATGCTAGATAGACATTTCTGTGTGATTTTTGTTTTTGCATTACTTTTTTCAGATGGGAACAGAGCATTACAGTTTATAAGAATCATTATTTTGACACGTCAATTTGCCAGATTAGCTAGTCAGTGATCAGTAAAATCAACCAGATGGAGTGCCAGGCCAAAAAGGCCTGGGAAAACACTGATACTGTTTTTGTTAACATTAAATAAAGCTTGTCAAAATATTTTTAATCACATATTATTAGTATATTGACTTAGACAACTTTCGTGAATTTTTAAATTTATCATCAAAAAGTGCTTACACTCTTTGATAAAGTTATTCATAAGTATTTGCTTTTATAAGATTATGCTGATAGTATGTAGGTAATCAACACTACTTATGAAATCGGTGATTAGATTAACACTAAGCAATAGTATATGTTTGAATTGAGTGTTAAAAACAACTTGCTTATAATAAAAAAATCAGTAACACAAGATATCAAATTTTTTAATATCAAAGTTTTCAAAGCTTTTTACAATTTCATCATAAGTGTATTTTTTAAATCAAAAAATGGAACGCAATGTCCATGGCAACAAAACAACATAATGCAATTTATATTTATTTCACTCTTAACATTTTTATAATAATAAAATCGATTTATCAAAGGAGTAAACAAAAAATTAGACTATAATAATATAATAAACATAAAGTGAAAATAAATTGCTTGCATAATAAAGAGAGTAACTTAAAATTTCAATTTTAATATTTACAAAAATTCATACTCTAGTTTCATAATTTTCTTAAATTCTTTCATTTCAAATAATGCTTACATATTCACAATTACTTCAAAGATACATCCTCATCATTGTACTATTTTGATGAAAGGGACATATTTTCATATTTAAATAGTTTTATTTATGTATGTATATAAATATAGATTTAGATAATAGTGTAAATCTTTTATTTACTTTTTCAATAAAGTAAAATTTACTATTAATATTAAGAATAATTTTCATTTATTTCTCATTTAAATTATTATAGGTCATTACATTGTGTACATACCCAGAATTATTAAATTCTAATGATTTTCCTTCTGATGTAAAAGAAAGAGCTAAAACTATTTTATCGGGCTGTGGTGGAGGTAGTGTTGGTAAGTTTAATTTTTTTATTTTGTTTTTTTTTTCCTTTTTAAAGTATAGTGTCACATATAAATTGACTTTAAGATTGGAAAAATCTCTCCAAAATTAGGAGATCAATTTATGACAAATATAAAGTGTGAATCTTTACCACACTATAGTAAACAAGTCAAACAATGCTCCTACAATTGCTGTGTACTACTCACCGTAACTCCAGTAGGCTGCCACAAATATTTCCACTATAACTTATGTTTGGTGATCTCATTAAACTTATTAAACATAGAGGTTAAAACAATAGTAATTTAGTATAAATGAACACTAGAGCACATATTATTTCAACAGCTGATACCAACTATACTATAGGTATACCTCGCCTTACGTCGGTAATTGGTTCCAGGAGAGGCGACTTAAGTCGAATTTACTGTATAGTTACGACGTAAGTCGAAACTATGGTGGAAAACACCAATAATGAGCACTTAAAGATCACTAAATAAGACGACAACACAGAAACACAGATGTTTTCATGTTTCGTTCTCTAGGATTTATGATGATTATATTAACATTTACTGTAAATGTACATATTTTAATATGATTTTATGTGCTTTTAACGCTTTTCTAGTGATATTACGACTTCAATATTTGTGGCGGACGGATGTAAAGTCGAATAAAATGACTTAAACTTGATTTTTATTTTTCCATGTACTTTTTTGACAAACGACGTAACTCGAGGTATACCTGTATAATGTTAAGCAAGTTATACTGCAATGTTTTACTATCATGTATCATATGTAGCAGTAGTAACATAGAGTTATGCTTTGTAAGTTATTAATATATTATTATAAATGTTGATTTTGATTCAGGTATATTTATCAATAGATAATAAAAGACTGAAGTGCAATAGCATTCTAACCAGAATAATTTACTAAACATTTTTAGCAGTAACTTCGTGTCCTGTCCTGTGTAGATCATGTTGTCCTTATATCTTTTTGTATGAGTTGTGTAATATAATAGTATACAGTATAATCTGCTTATTGTAATCATTTTGGGACTAGTTTATACTGATAATAACTAACTAACTGATAACATTTAGATGGGTATGTAAATAAGACTGCATTCTCTAATATGAAACAACCCCATAGATCTTATCACCAGACCAAAACACTAATAAAAATTCTAGAAATTATTTTGATTTTGTAAACTCTGACAATAAAAAAACATGTTAAAACAATTTAAAAATCTATAGCAAAGATTCATTAAATATAATTATTATTAATTAATTAATAATAATTAGTTCAGTGTTATTTGATTGCTGTTTTATGCATTATTGTCTTTAATAACAATTAACAGATAATTGAAGTAAGAAATGCTAACAATTTAAACTATAGAACTGTGAAAATATAAAAATTAAAGTGATTAACAGTTAGCATTTAAAGTATTATTTAAGACTGATAATGACTGCATATCATCAACCACATGTTGAAGTTGATAGCACTAAAACACAGTTTAAAAATGTCCTATTTACCTGATGACTTATTATAATCAGAATTTCTGTTATAGTTATCATTATCAAGTTTATGAATATATTCAGTTTTTGGACTTTATTCTGATAATATTAGATAATGGATAATGATATCTGTGATTACAGTAAACAGGTTCTACTGTATATCACATATTGAAAGATATAGTTGTTGCTGGATTTTTTTATCAAGATACTGAGTTGCTTAACTTTCCCAGCAACATTTAAAACTGTGTGTGTGTGTGGTGTCATCTGTTATGATATGTGTTTGTTTCAAGGCAGCTTGACTGTATTTTGATTAAAGTTTTTTAAATTTCCATCATAATGTAATTTAAATATTAAATTATTGAAAACTGCATGAAGTTAAGTGATATTTGATAAAGTTTAATTTGTCTTTTAGTGTTATTTAATTTAATAAATTATTATAATCACAATCTTCTGCTATTTAATTTAATAAAGTAACCAATAGGAGACTAATTAAGTAAATAAATATTTTTAGAAAATTATCTAAAAAATCGTAGGTCAAAGCTTATCAGATTTTACATTTTATAAAAAGATACATTAAAGATAATTTTATTAATATTTTGGCAACATTTTAAAAAATTGTTAATATTGCTATCAGAACATAAAGAGGACCAATAAGTTTAAGAAATGTTTTTCTTAACTTTTACATTAAAATAATTCTTAAATGAAAGGCAATGCCATATAATAGACTTTTGAAACCATAGCTTTAAGATTAATTCTGAATCAATCTGCAAGATTCAGTCCATTGGTCCACATTCCTTTTATTAAATTACTTATTGTAATAAAGACTTGGAAAGTTTTAAACTGAACAAAATGTTCTGTATATAAGTGTCAGTTTGAAAATTACCAATATTCTAAAATTTCTTTACTTATTTTTCATGTAAACATTTAAGTATAAATTTTTAAATTGACGGTCAGATGGTCAATGCATTGGCCTTTTGCTCTGGGGACCCAGGATTAAATCTGGGTGGTTGAAAAACGTCAGGAATTTTTCATAGGTTATCTTTAGATGTCATCCCTCAGCATCCAATTAACCCAATTCTACTCTAACTGAACCTATAACAAGCATAGAAAAAAAAGACCCAATTACTGACCACTGGACAAAAAAAGTCAAAAAATATTATTTAAATTATTAGATTGAAAATAATTGAGCATTTTTAGAAAATTAATTTGTTATGTATTATAGATTTAAATCTTACATAGCTTATTCAGAATTTGGTTTTTTTCTTTCCTACTTCACTATCATCAAAAGTTTTATTGATTCTGGAAATTTTCATTTTGATATATATTAATACATTATATTATTATATATATAATTTTTTACAACTTTATTACAAATTATTAAATTTCGTAAATAAATTTCAGGTTCTTATAGTGACAGTGCAGGTGTTGAAATTATAAAAAAACACGTTGCTCAGTATATTGAACGACGTGATGGCATTCCATCAGACTATAACAACATTATTTTATCTACTGGTGCTAGTGAAGCTATAAAAGTAGGACTTACATTCATATATTATATTCAATTTATATAATAAATGATTTTAAAGTAAAATGAGAAATTTTGATAAAGTTAAATAGATTTATTTTACTTATTGTTGTATTGGACAAAGATACAATTTATACATATAATTATTTTGTATATCTCAGTAGTTATTCTTTAATCATTTTGTAAACTATTCCATTTATAATTTTGATAATTCTTATAGAATATCTCTAGATTGTTTTATGTTATATTTTCAATGTTGGATATTTTTTTTAATAGTCTGTCCTCAGCTTATTGAATTATTCTGTAAGTGATAAATTACCAGGTGTTATGACTCCTATTCCTCAGTATCCATTATATTCAGCAACATTAGCAGAATATAATATGGAGCAAGTAAGTTTATTTTAACATAATTTAAACTTATTTTTATATATGAAAAATACATTTATTTTCAGATGAGATATTTTCAGTAAACAATTGATTTTCTAAAGGTTATATATGAATAAATATAAACATCCACAACAAATCCAATACATATAACAATAATTATTTGCTATGTGAATGAAAATAATAGTTTTTTTCTATAAATAAAAAGAAAAAGTATACTTAAAAAATAGCTATGGACATTAAATATGTAAATAATTCTTATATTAAAGAAGAAATAAATGTAATAGTAAAGCTAGATTAGTAATGTATTTTCTAGTAAATTCTTATATAGGCCTATTCATAAAGGAATTTTTTAGATAAAATACAACAACTATATTAACTGATTTTCCTAGAAGAACTAATGAATCCAAAACAATGCTTGCCTTGTAAAACACTTTTATTTCATAAACTGCTATTCAATAGCCATAACAGCCATAGATTTCCATCAATATGGATACTAAATGGCAATTTTAAATAAAGGTATTTGACAAGGAAGGCATTGCTTTGGGTATATTAGTTCTTATAGCAAACTCAATAAATTAAGTGTCATAATGTGGTTCTGGAATTGACTGGAGCAACAATATTGTAAATTCTCCTGAAAATAAATTAAGTATAATGATATTTCTGTTACTTTCATATTTTAGTAGATTTTCAATGAACCACTACTGATCCAATGTTTATTTATCAGGCTATATTAAGATAATTAATAATTAGATATAAAGTAATTTGGCTACATGTATTTTACTACTGAGAAAGAGATGGAATATTTAGACCCATCTCTTTCCCAGTAGTAAAATGCAATAATTAAAAATAATTTAATAAATTTATCATGATAACAGCCTAGTTGTGTACCTCTAGCCAAATTGCTTTATATTTAATTATTAGATATAATACAGCCTGATATAGCCCAGTATATAATCCAGTAGATTGCTTGGCAATACCAATTGAATTGAATTGTTGTATACATTTATTTATTTGTTGGAAATTTGTTAAAATACGGGGGGAAAATGTTTAATAATAGGAAATCTTTTAAATAATGATAAATTTTTAATTTACATATATTTACTTTATACTTTAGTATCATAATTAAAAATTATTTATTAAAAACTTCACGTAAATGCAGTCTCTGAAGAGTGAACTATACTCTTCAGTGCAAATGCTTTTCCAATAGAATAAATATCAATAGAGAATGAGTAAATCAAATTCTCAACAAATTTTTTTACGTACACATAAAAAATTAATTATTTAATTAAATGCATATATAAGAATCTATAAAATATAAGAAGTTAAATTATCTTATAAAATGTAGAAATTATTTCACATAAAATAAGCTGCTAACCATTTTAAAATATTGAAATGTTTATCAATTTGACAGTACAGTAGACCCCCCTATAACATGGTAGATACATTCCGTGTTATATGAATCCGTGTTGTACGAGTCACTTAAATACATGAACCAATCACAGCCCGGCATGTGTGCAGCTTAGAGGCTACGGCTGTTTGAAAGGTTTTCTTCCATAAAATTAACCGATTCTAGACTAATTTGACTCAACATTTCCAAAACACGTGTAATTTTTTGGGAATAATCCATATAAACTATGCTATAAACAAAAAATTGTAGGATTACTTACCGAGTATGCACCATTCGACGATGCCATTGCTTAAGCTTGTTTTCATCACGGAGTGGCTCGTCGAACGGCGGGTGTGTGTTTTCTGATAAGTTATTTTTCTGAGAAAAATTCACTGAACTTTGGAGACATCATTAATATAAATATAATTTTTATGGCCGTTAAATAATAAATGGTTTTTAGTAGGTCCACTGCTCGTTTAAACTCAATGGTTTGGTCAATGTCCACTATTGGTCCAGATTCGACCAATCCCGTCGCGACACGAGTCGGCGATGACGTTTTACCGTGTTATATGAATCTCTTTTAGCGTGTTATACGAACACAATCGCAATTCTTTCGCCGTGTTATATGAACCCGTGTTATAGGGGGGTCTACTGTATTGATTTCTCGAATATTAACAGTTTATTTATATTGATGGAATTTTTTGCATAAATAATCCTAATCTAATAAATAATTTTTATCATATTTACATTACTCGTGATTTTTTTTTCTTTTTGCAGTTTTGAGTAAAATCATTTGTGTGTGATAAATAGTATATACTAAATTATAATTTATGTTTGCATACAATTTCATAATTGTGTATAAGCTGACATTTGGAATAATTTTAGATAACTTCATAAATTTATTTACATTTATGAAATGCTCTAGCCAACTTGTATGATGTACTAGAAATTTAATTTGTTCGATTTTCTACAATTACTTGTTTGGCAGTTTTCTAGAACAACATTGCAATTGTAATTTGCCATTTTAAATATTTGATTCTATGGTAATATTAGAATGAATAAGAATTACAAAATTATTCATAAATATATTTGTTTGAAGATTCAGGTTTAGTAACTTTATTAGCGGGGAAAAAAATTATTGCTGTACATATAAGAGTAAAATAAGAAATAAATTGAATTATTTTAAATTCTCTATAAATGATTGAATTTATAAAAACTTGATAATTTTCATATTATCTAAAAATACACAATTTTTAATTCAGTTTGATTTTAACTATAAATTTCAATAAAATCTTTTGTTTTTTATAAAGAAATTTTAATAACTAATAAAAAGTAAAAGTATTTTAAAAAGAATATGTGCAATACAACGAATACAAATATAATGATATGTTGTTAAATCTTCACTTTTGATTTATTTTTCATAAATATATACTTAAATATTTAAATAAAGAAGTCATTTTTCAGAATAATAAATATTTTATTTTAAGTTTTCAGGCTTTAAATTTCAGTACTTATATTATAGATTGGTTATTATTTGGATGAAGATAATGAATGGGCATTGAGTATTGATGAATTGAAAAATGCAATTTCTAAAGCAAGAGAAACTTGTGAACCACGAGCAATAGTAGTAATTAATCCAGGAAATCCAACGGGTAAGTAAAAAATACTTTTTGTATCTTGCCGTATTGATAATAAAAGATAATTGTGGTTTATTTAATTTGAAGTTTGCAATATTATATAATACATTACATCTTACTGTAAGATAAAAATAAAATACTGTATTAATTTATATATCAGGTAACCAAAAAAGTTCATGCACTTTTACAAAGTTACTAGTTTTAACCTTAATTATGTAGTATTCCTTGTAGATTGCATGTTATTGTTATTGCCATTCTAAATTTAAACTTTCACAACAATTTGTTAAAAAAATTGTAGCTGTGTAATTGTTTATAGTAAATGTGAAAAAAGATTGCAAAATGTCAGCTTCAAATACAGTTTTCTGAGCATGCTTACTTTATAAATTTAAACTTGAGACAAATGATGTATAAGCTCCAGAAAGATATGCATAGCATTCAGAGAAGGGTGGTTAGTGATTGTCTAGCCTAGAAATGGAATAGAAAATTTGCATCAGAGGATGTCTCTTTTGAAAATGCTCTCCATGAAGCATGTAAAACAGTCATTAATAACAATAAATTAAAAAATGCTATTGAGCCAAACTGGAGTCAAACATATAGACAGCTTGCATAAAGATTTGGTATGAATGACAAAACCATTTGTCTGCACTTGTATCAACTGAGAAAAGTGTACAAATTAAGCAAATGGATTCCAAATGAACTCTCAGCAAAAAACAAACCTATAGATTTTCAATTTATTTATCTCTTCTTTTTATCATAAGAGCAAGCTGCTTTTGGACAGACTACTGATGTGTGATAAAAAATGGATTATGTATCAGGTCAGTCCATAAGTTCATGCATATTTTTATCTACAAAAAAAAGCAGCAAAAAATTTTAATTAAATTTTATTTCAATCTATAATGTATTCACCATTATTTTGTACAATTTCTTGCCATCTTAATGGTAGCTTTTTAATCCCGTCTTCATAAAATGATTTCGGTTTTGAATCAAAATATTCAGAAATAGCCTTTTTTACATTGTTCTCATCCTCAAAAGTTTTCCCTTTTAAAAAATTCTGCAAACTGTGAAAAAGATGATAATCACTGGGAGCAATATCTGGCAAATATGGTGGATGAGGTAAAATTTCCCAGTTGTAGCTTTCAAGTTTCTGTACAGTTATTTTTGCAGCGTGTGGTCTGGCATTGTTATGCTGCAAGAGAACCTGCTTTCGGTTCACTAACAACGGTCGATTTTTTTTCAATTTTTCATTTAAACGCTCTAATTGCTCACAATACATTTGAGCTGTAATTGTTTGATTAGGTTCTAACAGCTCAAAGTGAATTACACCTGACATATCCCACCAAACAGACAAAAGAATTTTTTTTGGATGCAACCCACCTTTTGCAGTCGGTTTTGGCTGCTTGTCGCGATCCATCCATTGTCTTTTTCTCGTCACATTATTATAGAGGATCCATTTTTCGTCTCCAGTAACCAGCTTACCAAGAAAAGGTTCTAAAGCAATACGGGATAAAAGAGACGTGCAAATGTTTACATGTTGTTGTCGGTTAGCTATTGACAGTTCGTGTGGTATCCATTTTCCTAGCTTTGAAACTTTTCAGATTTGTTGTAGGTGTCTATGAACAGTTCCATGGGATGAATTTAAACGTTCCACAATTTCATCAACTGTTAAAGATGGTTCTGCTTCAACTAGTGCAGAGAGAGCATCATCAAAGTCAAACGGGTTTTCCAGTACGAGCCTTATCCTCCACACTAAAATCATTGTTTCTAAATCTTTCAAACCACTTCTGCACAATCCTTGCACTAATTACAATTTGATTATGTACAGTATTTATTTTTTTAGCTGCATTTGTAGCATTCTCACCACTTAAAAATGAAAAGTATAAAACATGTCTTTTATATTCGTGGGTTACTTCCATTTTAACGAAAATAAACAACTGAAATGTTTACAATTCTGAACAGTATTATATGAATGAGATCCAATTTAACACTTCAGTGTAAAAATTATCACATTAGACTGACATTTTTAACAGCAAAACAAGATTTTTCTCAAGGTCATAAAAATGGGCATGGACTTATGGACTGACCTGATACTAACACTAAGTGATCTTATTATCAGCTACCTTCCAGGAAATTTGGGCTTGCTGTGTCATAATCTGCACTTCAACAACAGATTTTGTTGTGTTTGATGGAATATAACAGGTATTGTTCATTATGAGCTCTTATCCTCAAACCAAACAATCACAGGGAAAGTTTACTCTTCTCAGCTGCAATGTGTGCATAAGAAGCTTTTCGTGCTGATTAATTGCAAAGGTATTGTTGTTTCTCACACTTCAAGAGTGACTCGGGAAAAGCTCCACAGCCATTCTTGGAAAATTCTACCCCACCCACTCTATTCACTAGACCTCTTATCATCTGATTTTCACCTTTTCTTGTCACTTGGCAATTATATTCAAAATGAATAGAAATTAGAAAAGGAGTTAAATGAGGATTTTACTTCTAAAAACAAACAATTTTATAAGATTGAAATTTATAAATTTGTTTCCGATTGGAAAAACTTATTGTGATGGTGTTTATTTTACAGAATAAAAATATTCTTGTTTATTTGTATGATGTTTTAATTGTCTTAACTAAAAAATTTGTGCAGTTTTTCTATCTGATTAAATATGTTAGTTTGCTAAATTCTTTTAAGAATATTTAAAATATCAATCACGATGATAAAATTATTTAATTTTTGGTCTTAGTCAAAAATTTAAATTAATTGGTAATAATTAAAATTTTTAAAACAGTATGAATGACATAAATTTATTACATGTAAAAGATGATAGCATTGTCTAAATACAGTAAGGCTCCATTTTTATGAACTAATTGGTTCCAGGAAAACTATCATTAATCAAATCATCTTATATCCTATAAACTCGGGTCATAAAATTGAGATTTTGCTCTTGAAATGAATTTTAACAACCAGCATATAATACTGAAAAATGATGATTAAAAAACATATTTAACGCCATTTATTTCATACAGTCATATCCTTAGGTACATGTAAAGCAACTGGTTGTAAAATGGGCATTTACTTTATATTTTTTAAATTTTGCTATTACTATTTTTATTACTACATTTTTTAATGTGTTATTCTAATTACAATAGAAGCACCACATACAAGTCATTTTGCATATTCATGATTTGGTATTTGTACCCATTTTTCATATTCACAAAGCTAAAATTTTCTTATCTGTGAAAGAAAGAATCAACAAATAGTAATGAGACAATTGGCTCACTCAGCTGCATCAACATGATAAGTCCTGTACTGGTAAATTTTGAAACTAAATTTTTCCCCTACAGAAATCCCTTCTGCATTCTGAAACAACAAACAAGATTTGACTATATTTAGACTGTTATACATGCAAAGTGTTGAATATGAGTATTTTAACTGTAATCATCCTGTATGATAAAACATATTTTTAATTTTCACAATGCCTTTATACTAATTAGTATCTACACTCATGTCAAGATTAAAGCAATACACACAAACATACGTAGAAGAAAATCAGAAATGAATGGTCCCTCAATGCAATGAATCAGTCAAATGCCTTCTCTGAAACATGTCTAATAAGCAACAGATGTACCACGAACACTTCCTAACTGTTAGTGGTCCTAGCAGATGAATGCTTGTCAGAAACAATTTTCTGACAAGCATTCATCCGTGACATAATGCATTTGGGTGCACTGCGATTGTGCCTTATTTGCATGATGGCACTTTGCTGATTTACATATGATGTACATTTCAGCTACTTATGTTTAATGGTTTTGATTTTTACACAGGTTTTATTTGTTACTTTAATTTTGGACAGCAGTATATAATGATATATTAACCTATTATGTTTTTTTATTTTAAACATCTTATAATAGGTTAATTTAAGTAATAAATATTTAGTTGCAGCATTAAACAACTTGATTAATTTTAGTAATTTCTGCAGTAATTATAAAAATTAATTTACTCACGTCATCTTTTTCATAATAATAGGTTCAGTTTTAACAAGAGAGAATATTGAAAAAATTATAAAATTTGCATATGAAGAAAACTTTTCATTTTGGCCGATGAGGTAAGTAGTGATTTAAAATCAGTTTTAAACAATGTAAAAATATACATATATGTGGATATTAAAGTCAAGCTAGAATTGTTTTGCAAAAATAAAAACATTATTATATCAATTTATGTTTCCAAACTCCTCTTTTTCTGTAAGTTTGCTCCTTGTTTCTAAAGTGCTGATGAACAGCATTCTGAAATGTTGACTATCCAGGAACATGCAAAGGATATAAAACTATTTACCATCACAATTTATCAATGAAAAATTTCTTAAAATATAATGTATAGACAAGCACTTTCCTAGATCAAATAAAACATATTTTGTGATTATTACAAAATCTTGGAAAAATATCTAATTACTGTTGATTGTGGAGTTATGTTAATTTCATAGATAAGCAATTTTTTGTTCCTCATTACTATTATTCATTCAATTTTGCAGAATTTTCAGGTTCACTCAAACTCATACCCCAGTTTATGTATGAAGAATAAACAAAAGTTTATTTGCAATTCATGTACACTCTTTGAGTATGAACAGTCAACATTGTTATCCTGACATCTCTCCAGAAATAAAAACAATTTTACATTAGGTGCACAATATTATGTCAAATCATAACTTTAATTAAAGACATGACTAAGTTTTGACTCTTCTTCAATTTCAGCAACAATTTTCTATGCGTAAATTGAATGTTTGACCATTATTTCAACTTTTCCAAAGTTGACTGGATTGATTGAACCACCTACTTTCTGAAGTCAGCAAGCAAATGACAAAATCTCTATTCCTAAATGAACTCTTCTTCAAACTCTTTTACTTGGCCATATTTCAAAGTTCTATGATTTATTTTAAAAACATTCTACATTTTAAAAATCAAATATCACTTGCATACATTTGAATCTTGACAATATCAAGTGTCAGGAATTTGTATCATCAAAACTATCTGTTAATGAGACAATGATTTATGTCTACTGCTTGAAGGAACATTTTGATTATAATAATACACTCAAACCTGTTTTTGTGCGGTATACCAATTTTACTGAAATTCATATACCACACAAAAAAAATCGCACAAAAACAAGGTTTGAGTGTAGATTGATGTTTCATCACATATAATATAATGAAAGGACTAAGGATTTAAAAAAATTATACACTTTATTACAAATTAACTGACAGTGACTGAAACTTGTCTTTTTATTAGTCACGCTATAAATCCATCATGAACCTCATGCTTAGAACAATAAGTCTTATTAACTTTCATAAAACCTATGATGAACTCTTCCAAGAAAACCTGAAATGCATGTTGCTATCATTGATGTCAGAAATATGACAAAGTTAATAAAACATTTACTGTTCTGAGCCTAGGATATGTGAGTGGTTTATAGTTTGGTGAATAAGAGTTAGTAAAGCAACGAATTGTTTTTACACTTACCATTCAGACTTTTAGACGAAAATGTTCATGGGTTAGTACTATCTCCACAACAGTTAACATACTTAAAATCATTGCTTTATTTGCTAGTACGATTACATGTTCATGCTTAATATATCCTATAACTTAGGTGTAGTTATTTTAAGAATTGTGAATCTAATAAACATTTCTAATACTGTTTAAACATTCTCTACACATAATGATCAGCTTCTGTGGTTTTTTTTAATCAAAAAGTTTGCAATTTTCATTGGTCTGAACTTACAAAAATAATAATTCAACTTTCATGCAAACCACATACTCCTGATGATAATTACTTTTTAAAATTTTTTATAATTAATGTTTAAACTAGTTTAGCATGTTAAAATGTTAGTCCCTGCAAAATAATTAAGATAAATAAAATTATAGTTTCACACAAATTATAAAATCCTGAGTTCTTTATATATTTGATGAGACATATAATTTCGACTTATGCATATTTTTAATTGAAACTATTTATGATTAAATAATAATAATTATTATTATTAAATTAAATTATTATTAGATTAAATTATTTTTAACTAAAAGTTATGTAATTGAAATTATAGAAGTAAATTGCAACATCTATGAATAGTAATGTTATTTGACAAATGTCTTATCTTTTATTTATAATAAAATTGAAACTAATGTATACTGTATTTTATTCCTAGGTTTATCAAGATAATATATATAAAGATAAAATGCAGTTTCACTCTTTTAAGAAAGTTCTCACAGAAATGGGTTCCCCATACAAAGAATTAGAACTTGCTTCTTTTATGTCTGCATCTAAGTGCTATATGGGAGAGTAAGTTTATTTTATGAATTGCATAAATTAAAGACAAGGAGTTTTTAAAAAATTTTCATAACTATAGAATGGATAAAAATTATGTAAACGTCCCATTAAAAATAATGTGGCACTCTATTTGGATTCATTCACACAAGGAATAGAGCTACTAAATGTTTTATAAATTTTTATTGCTGTCAATTTCTTAAAAGATGCATTTTGGGCCAAGCCCCTCGTCAGTTTGACAGAATTTCCAGACCAGCATTTTAAACTGTTGAGGGGCTTGACCTGAAATGCATTTTTGAGAAACTGACAGCAATAAAAACTTCTAAAACAGTTAGTAGCTTTACTCCTTGTCTGATTGCATCTGAATGGAGTGTCACATTATTTGTGAATAAACCTCAACCTTAATAACAAGTATATATGGATTTTGATACTCATTGAAGGGTTCTTATTAAAAGTATATATTACCAGCTGAGATATAAAGCATGCTTCCCTGAGGGATCTTGTTTTGGGATTCACTGCACTTCAGCAATTTTCATGGGTGGTCAGGACTCAA
>NW_027122023.1:0-23972 GCF_030686945.1 Centruroides vittatus
TTTAATTTTATACCTATTTTAATTGAAAATTATGTGTTTCTTTTTCCTCATTATAACGAGTCCAAAGTGAACAAAAGTATAATATAAGTAATTAAGATAAACTTGATATAACTGTATTACATATAACTTACCTGTTAATGCGATCGCACGAAATCTGGTATAATGACCGAATCTCGTTCGAAACCTGTTTACAGGCAGGATTTATATGATTTTTCAAGATGGATTTTCCGAATCCACTTCGTGCGGGTTCATCCTGCTCAAAGAGGCCTTTTTTCTTGCCTCGAAATTTAAAATAATCCAAATTGTTTGGATTTACGAACCCCGCACCTCCATTCGATCTCGCCCTAAAAATGGAAAGAGAAAATTCATATAACACAATAAATCATAAATTCCGAAACCTTTCTTCTAATTTTAAAATCGAATATACAAAAATTTGCCAATGAATATTTTCATAAACTTTTAGAGAAATTATTATACTCTAAAAAAACTTTTCATTTGATGTCTCACAAAATTTCCTATCGAACTGTAAGCGAAACAAAGCATCGCTTAAGGGCCTCGTGAAATAACATTAATTTGGGTGAGGGAAAGAGGTTTTATAAACGAAACTTAAATCTTAAATAAGGGTGAATCATCTTATTATAAAACAAAATATGATTTATAAGTTGTTAAATTTTAATATATCTATTAACTACTAATTTATTAATTTATGACAATAGATCAATAAATTCATCTATTATGTGTAGTGAACCGAAAAGGCTACAGATAATTCATACAACTATAAAGGAAAAGCTAAAGAAAAAATGTGAAGCTAATTACATATTGACAAATAAGTCTATTAAAGTAGGTTCATGGAGTTAAAAACGTAATCTGTTTACTTTTCTAAGTAACAGTAAATGTTAAAGCCCTAAGATGTATTTACTTAGCCCGAGACTTTAAACTCTATGCTGTTGAACTCACATGCAAATCCAACCCTTTCTTGTGAACACCAAAGTGATTATGAATACAGCAAAACACAAAAATGTTTGCTTAAAAACTATATTCAGAAATATCGAAGAGTCGAAATCTTAAAATCAAATTAAATTAATTAACATTTGCACCGAGAAATTTCATTATAAAGCCATTAATTTTTCGAATAAATTTCTTATTTGCATAAATAACAATAAAATGTGAAAAATCTCTTACTCCAAAGGTTGAGGCAAGGGTTCATAATTCACAGAATTAAAAAACATTTCCCAGTTTTTCATAAACGCAGTCTTCACAATAAAAGAGCCACAACAATCAAACGTCAATTGTTGAGTTTCTTTGTTACGCGTTAATTGAAGAAGATAGAAATTTAATGATTAATTTTAGGTTGTATTTATTTATTTTTTAAAATTTATGAATCTCTCTCTGTGTAATAATGATTAAAGGGTGATGGTCATGGCAGTAAAGGTCTTGGCCCACCTCTCTGGAGGTGTGGGATCGAATGCGGGCGAGCAACACTCCAGGAATTTTTCATGAAAGCTCTATCTCAGATACGTTGAACCTCCGTCCCTCACTATTGTGGGTTGGACCATACCTACTGTTGTGGGTATCGTTCAACCCACAATGAACAGGATTGAAGGCCTTTTAGAGTTCAACCAGTGTCTGAGCGGAAAAACCACTGAATATTTGTAGTTTTTCGTGAGCTTGCGCCTCGCCGACAGGCTGACAACGTAGAATTTTTCGAGTTTTCTTCACCTTTGTAACACCTAAATAGGAGTCAGTTTCCCATTGAATGTTCTCCCGAAAGGTACTCCTCCCCACGTGTCATGTTACCGTATACAACTAATTTAATCCCTCTTAATATTCACATGGCAAAAAGAGTAATATTATTATTGACAATAGCTACATCTGAACCGGCATCTGTGCATTAGTATTACTATATGCAGTTGTGAGATAGTCAGGGGGCCACTGGGGGCGATCTCTAATGACCACTTACTCTGCACGGGCTGGTAAAGCCCAATCTCGGAGTCGTCGGGTGGCTTTTTAATGATACAAAGGCCAAGGATTGCAAGATCTCTGACTTGTCAGGATGCTGACACCAGTTAGGATAAATTTTGAATAATTTAAATGGCGTCCTAACTCGCGTTTGTAACTCCACTTAAAATTAGGAGGGCTCGTTAAACGATCGAGTGGGAGGGAGGCGAGCAAGTCCATGGGTGTCCTTTCATGCGAATAAGACAGGTTGACGGTTTATCAAATAACAAATAAAAGTTTATTATATAACTAAGTCTAAAACACATATACAAAATATGCGATTAGTTGCGCTTAAATGCGGTTACATATAAACTTCTATGGAGTGGAGCGACAAAAGTTTCTGTTCAGCTCGCGAGGCGCGTGCTTGACCTATTGTTCTATCTCTGTGGCTAACCTAGCGGAGAGAGTTTATAATAATCTACAGATACCTCAAAAGTTCGTTGGTCGATTAAATGACGTTCTCTCGATCGGAGAGAGAGAGTTTGAAGTGGATTGGCAAGCGTATGGCGAGTCTTCCCTACGACCACTTGCATAGGGCTGTCTGTTAAACTTGGCACCTCGTCGTCGTATACTCCGGGACACTAATTAATTGTTTCTACGAGACATCGCCTTCTGACTTTGTATGGGACGAACGCCCGGAACTTAGGTGTTTCCCCCATTTATGATATTGGCTTGGAAAAATGGTCACGTGGTCGACTATTGACAGAGTCGGAGGTTAATTCCTAGGTGCGAGCATAGGTCTCTTCCGGTAACTTCGATGACGTTTAATTGCAACTGTCCCTCTTTCACAATCGGATGTTTTCTTTTTGACATCTTGTTAGAATTCCCATCCGTTTGTTTACAGAGAACGTCATTCGTTCCTTTCTGGTGCGATGTTCTTTTCTAACGATTGAGTTAATAAATTAAGTTACAACTTCCATAAATTTTCCATAAATCAGGCTCATGCTAGCGCTCAGGTTCACCGGCTAACACAGTGTTGCTGTTGATGGCAGTTGATTAATCAATTATAGTGCAATAAATAATTAAAATTACTGCAACATAGTTCAATATTAATGCAAATAAAAATTTTACAGGTTTCATTCGCATTTGTATGTTGTATCATTCACTAATCATTCTGTATATAAAGAACAAAGCTATATTTGACAACACGGCAATGGCGGCTTTCGTTCCACCTCATATTCATAAGCGTTTATACCGTTCCTACTACTATAACGACACATTATCGCTTACGACAGCCAATCATTTTTATATGATTGGTTGTCTTAAGCGATTACCGTCTTGAGCTTGTCGGAAATTCTCAAAACAAACAATAATTACTATTAATAAATAGTAAATTACTGTAGTACTATAATACTATTAAATAACGTAGGCGGAAACATTACAAAATATTCAACATTTAAACATTAAAGATTACATATTTGATTATCTAAAAAATGTAAATAATTAAGCAGAATTGTAACATTTGGAACAGTGAATGGAATAGCTCAAAATTCTCTAAGACTTTTCCCCTGTAAGATTTGTTTTCCGGGGAAAGGTTCAACCTTAGTTTCCCGCTGGCCCTACTCCAGCTACGGTCTTTATCACGCGCAAACCCACTTCATACCAATAGCCCGCTGAGAGGGAAGGCAAATGGGCCTGGCCCCCTCCAAAGAAAAAAAGAAAAACAAACACTAGAAAATTTTCCAAATATATTTTCTTAATTGAAATACATTTTTTATTTATATTGTGTCGTGTCTTCTATTTCTATCCTACTAATGAATCAGCGAAGGTGGAAATTCTATTGAATTCTGATTAAAAAATTTTTTATCTGTTCAATTCGGCTCTTCCAAGACTAAATTTTGAGTGCGCCACTGACTAAGGGCCTATTTTTTACCCATCGCAAGTTCAAAAAGGCCCGCAATGGAGTCGGCTGTACAGTGGGGAATGGAGATTAACATATCTGGGTCGATTTTCCCTCGAAAAAACTTAAATTATCTCTGACCTGAACCTTGGTCCAGAGGAATAAGGGTCGATTTACACACAACAGTGACGTGCCGGCACAGTGCAGTAAGCATCGATAAATATCATACATAGCCAATCAGTGTTTGATGTACGACACTTATATGATTGACAGAATACAGATCACGTGTCGTAGATGAAACTCTGATTGGCTATGTGTGATATTTATCGATGTTTATGCACCGAACGGTCACTGTGCCGGCACGTCACTGTTGTGTGTAAATCGACCCTAAGGTGAGAGCTGACGTTATAAGACAGTAATCATAGCAATGTTAAAGGGTTGCGTCGCTATTAGTGAGTAACAGAGCAGACTTTCTATACCTGTAGGCGCCACAGAAGACAGAAAATACGGCTATAGCTCGGTAATCTGTTATACGCTTTTAACGAAACTTGTTTTATTTTATTTCTATTTTCATTTGGGGTGTACGATTCTTAATAATAGTAAAAATTAATTCTAAAAATCGAAAATGACATTTATTTTCTTCGGCCCGAATTTCCATTTAAATAAGTGCTAGATTGTTTCCGTTTCCCCAAGTATAGTAAGTAGTTGTGGCTAAATAACTAAAATAAGCAGTTTGGAAAAGACATGGCGGCAGCTGTACGTATGACCAGAGTCGATAGATATACCGGTCCTAGCGCTGCCAATAGCTCCAATGCTACGATACTGGCGTAATAAATATTTCTGCCACTTCGAGAGCTTTAATCGCCTCAAAGGCGTAAGTTTGGCTATAGCATAGAGAGAATCAGCTGTAAACATTCGAAATTCTTTTAATACATGAAATTTTCTCGTTTTTAACTCAAATATTTCTTATATATTGAGTTTTGCATAGGTTAAAATTCAAAAATAAAACTTTTTTGCGAAGGAAAGTTTTCATTTTGTAAAAAATAATATTTTTATTACGTTACATCATAAGTATCATTATGCAATTCATCAAGTATGATTTCGTAGTTAAGTTCTTAGAGAAGTATCAATACATTCTATCTCTAACTTCTGTTTACCATATAATATAATATCATTCTCAAAAGCCTTATATTTGACTTTCCATCTAACCAAAAGTAACCTTAACAAACCTTATGTTTAAATAGAAATTTTAATAAATTCTAAGGTTATATAAAGTAATATATGAAGTTCTCGGAGACGTATAGTGCTAATCAGCTACTATGCGTCTCCGAGGACTTCATATATTAAATATATGTCACTATAAAATAAAAATAAATCAAAATAACACACTTGTGTTATTGTGAGTAACACTCAATCGAGAAGAAACAGGCAGACATTACTTTTTGACGTGAATACGTCTTTAATTTAAATTTGTTTCCGTAGTGGGAGGCAATTCAGAAAACTGATGATAACAAAATCGGGAGATAGTTTGGCATTGCAGCTACATATCTATCACCTACATTCAAAATTTAATTACACCACTTGAGAGTTAAAGGATCAAAGAATTCATTACGTTAAGTGGGGACTGTGACGCATCGCGCGTGGCGAAGGGGAAAGCGCCGCCATTTTTAGATCGTTTCGCCGCGTCACATACTTTCCATTTAGTACACATTTTGATTCGGGTAAGCTACGACGCTCGTTTGAGTTTCAATTTACAGCTTTCGTCATTATTTATGGATTGTGTACACAAAACATTAGTGTGGAATAGTTATGGTGAATATATATGGTGTTAAAGTTAAAAGTTAAGAAAACTTAATACAGTCAAACCTGTTTTTATGTAGTCTTTTTTTGTGCGGTATAGTTGGCGACTAGCCTCATGCATTTTCTCATGTCTCACGTTGACTTATTATAGCTAAATAAACTTATTATAGCGTAAATGAACTTATTATAGTAATATTATTACATGAATATGCGAAAAATGAAATAATTTATTTTTTAAGTCAACAAAACACCACCTGGACAAAAATATGTAAAACAGACGATAGACAAGACGATGCAGTCAAGTGCTGACATCTGTTGTCAATAAATTCTACGTGTGTTTTAATTACGTTAATTAAACCTTCAAAGTGCTTTCACATTCCTGGACCGTTAAGATAAGATTCATTTCAAAGCGTAAATTGAAGGTAAATGTACTGTATTATTTTTTCTATTTAGATATAAAATTTTAGGATTTTTATTTTATGTTTAGACATAATCCCTGAAAATGAATAAGGGCAAAAACAAAGCGAAGAGAAAGGTAATTTCCTTAGAAACTAAGACTACGATTTTAAAACGAGTTATTTTCTATGTGGGACTTTTTTATGCGGTCCCTATTCACCGCATAAAAAAATATTTTTTAATTGTGCTGCGAAAACTATTTTTTATAGCCACTCGTGAAGTTTCGTGCGATTTTTTTATGCGGTCCCTAACCACCGCATAAAAACAAGTTTGACTGTACAATGTCAGCCTATACTCGTCGAAAAACCAAATCAAAATATAAAAATCGTATACGGTTGGAAAGGATTTCTCAAGAGCAATTCAGTAATACCCATAAAACACCATATGATAGAGTGAAGCGGTGCCGGGAACGTAAAACACTCGGCTGTGTGTACATCCATCTGGGCACAGCTTTGGCAGAAATTAAGCTCTGTATGTTACGATCGTTGCTAAAGTATTCTAAAAACATCAAGATTATACCCGAATACGAACCAGATCTCTCTACACCAATCATGATCGTCGGAGACTTTAATGTTAATGTCTCCGACGCAAGACCGCTCGTTGCGCGACTTCATGCTCTGCGAGTTTTATTTGTCTTATATCAAAACTCCTCCAACAACGCTAGGCAATACCTGTATTGACTTAACGTTCACCAGAAACCTCGATGTATCCTGTAGGCCATTTGTATCGTACTTTTCGTATCACAGACCTATCATTAATAAAATTATAAAATTATCACTAATTATTTGTTTACTTGATTTTTTTCCTGAACCAGATGAAAGGAAATTGTTGTCATCGTAAATGAAACATGGAGATTCGAAGGACTTCTTACTGTTAAGGAATGATTACGACATGCATATAATAAGCTCAAAGAAAATATTACCCGTTAACGTACACGTATTCACGTAAAACACATGGCCGTGCCTCCGACACAGCCAAATCCCATTTTTTCATTAAACTTTATACTTTACCCTATTTATTATCTATTGGGCATTGCTTGGACAATATTAATTGAAAATACGTATTTTCTTTAATTAAAGTATTATATACAATACCAAACTCTTTATGAAGAATGATATACAGTCAAACCTGTTTTTATGCGCTCTTTTTATGTGCGATTTTTTTAATGCGAATTTTTAATTTATGCGGTTTTTTTGTGCGATTTTTTATTTCTGCGGTATAGTTAGCGACTAGTCTCGTGCGATTCGTCATGTCTCACGTTGACTTATTATAGCTAAATAAACTTATTATAGTAATATTATTGCATGAATATGCGAAAAATGAAATAATTTACTTTTTAAGTCAACAAAACACCACCTGGACAAAAATATGTAAAACAGACGATAGACCAGACGATGCAGTCAAGTGCTGACATCTGTTGTCAATAAATTCTATTTCGTACGGTTTTGAGTTATTTTCTATGTGAGACTTTTTTTATGCGGTCCCTGTTGACCGCATAAAAAAAATATTTTTTTAATTGTGTTGCGAAAACTATTTTTTACAGCCATTCGTGAAGTTTCGTGCGATTTTTTTTAATGCGGTCCCTATCCCCCGCATAAAAACGGGTTTGACTGTACTAACCTTATATATTCATTTTTTCGGGGGGAGGGGCGCTCGCGACGTTCGTCAGTGTTGGTGAATTTTTGAATGAGCTGTCATTAATGAACTCTAGCGTTTTGGATATGATTTACATTAAAAATTGTGTGCTTCTTTACTTCAGTTTTACTAAAGTTTTTGATATATATTTATTACTACGTACTTTATTACTAATTGGAGGCATCGAATCTAACCCTGGCCCGATGTCTCGCACTCCTCCTTCCTCCCCTCCTTCGAAGTCGTCCATATCGTCTGTTGGTAAAAGACAAAGATCTCCTAGCGAACCAACTCTAAAATCCCAACGACTCGAATCTTTTTTCCTCCACTGGCTTCGTCTACTAATGTACTGTACGTGATGTAACTTTTTCGTTACAAATTAGACCTAAAGTTGTTTTATTCTTTTCAATCACACCATATTTATCAAACCATTCTGTTTGATATGGTCTGAAACTTGTATTATTTGTTTTTATTTTTTTAACCACCGACATAGTACAGGGCTACAACTAAAAATATTTATATTTAGTATACAATAATTTGAGAAAAAATTTCTTAACATACCTGATATACATACATATGTAGATGAGAAACTTTAATAATAAAAAAATAATAATTTTGAATTATTAAACACTTCTAGACGCGTATGACAAGGCTGCCGTTTAGTTCAACACTGGTATATCCCCGAGCTGGTACAGTACATCTCCCCGTTCTACAATGCAACGAATATGTATGAGCGTCAAGTTTATGACTAACTGTCATGAATGCACAGGTGCTGTGACACAATAGAAAATCAGCTGGCCAATGTCCACTTGGAAATATCTACTATGTAAAGAATTGGCCTTTTAGCAGAGAGGGAACAAAAGAAGCGCGACCTTGTCAATTGGACCCACCTGTGGTCAGACGATAGGCTGCTTGCCATATAAAAAAACTACTAAAAATGAGTAGAGGATGCTAATGTAAGCTCATACTTTATTTTTTAAATATTTTTGATTGTCTGTTCTCTCTTTTATGATATAAAAAATAAGTTTATAAAAAGTCAACGCGTGGGTCAGTGTCTGACCCGCGTGTCATAGGTTCGCCACCCCGATCTATACTATACAGGCCTGAATTCATTTAGACATAGTATAGCTGTGGCTGCATGTGTCTGATATTGTAATTCTGTTAAGGTGGATTCAGGCAGACAAGAAAATTAAGGCAACACTGAAAGGTGATTGCTGGCAGTTGTTGACATTCAATCTTTACAATTAAAATGGATAATTATTTAATTCAATATTGTCTTAATTATGCTGACTTTATTTATCTGATCTTAGATACTTGAAATGACTGTTTACTTTAATTACTTTCAAGGAGTTTTTTGATGTTGCACAGGTAGCTCATATGCACCTGGCAGTTCTGATCTCACACTTGCACTATCTCTGTCATGCCATGCAACTATAATATAACCTCCAAACCTCTACACTAATCCCATAAGGTGATACATTATGAGTGCCAAATGGTGGAGTACATTTTGGCTGGGAGGTATAGGTAGATGTAAACAGCCTATACAACCATGATATAGGAACCAACATGAAAAACAGTAAATGAACCCAAATGTGCTTATATCTTTCCAATGTTTTTGTATTGTATCTTACTGTACTTGTTATATTCAAAATAAATACAGTCAAACCTGTTTTTATGCGCTCTTTTTATTATAGATTATTAAAATGTCTTCTTCCAATTTTGTATGTGTATTATATATGAATTCTTAAAACAAGTATTTTTCAAAATTAATCTAAATATTTTTTCAAATCTTCAAGGCCTTTCACTAAACTTTTTAACATAATCAAGTGACTAAAATGGTTTTTTATTTAAAAAAACAGTTAACTAATTAATTTAATCAGTACTTTTAAAATTTAAAATTTAAATTTAATTAAACTATTAAAAGTAATACTAGTGGTATTTTTCAAAAAATGTTACTTTTCTATAATTAATTTTTCCCAAATAATTATCTTTTTAATTTAATATTGAGAATTCTCTAAATTTTTTAAAGAAAATGCAGAAAAGTCTATAAAAGTTTATAGTGATGGAATGAATAGCAGAGAAATAACTTTTGGACTTCAAAGCAAATGATCAAAATGATCTCTCAGGCAAAATTAAATATTTTACTTCAATGAAGAAATTTATGTTAATTGTTTATTAATAAATTTTTATAAAAACAAAGGAATTTTAAATATTCCTCTAAGAAATATATTTCAAAATTCTGAGGAATCAGTAATTCCTAACAAATATAACAAAATATTTCAGCACTAAAATGAAATCTTTTCATAGCATCAAATACATTAAAATATGACTTAATATTAAGATTTCATTTTAGACAGTGATATAAAAAATAATTAGTATTTTTTATTATGTTTCAGTCGGTCAGTATTTGGTTGGTTAATAATTTTATTATATGCAATTGATGAAATTTGTTATACTTTAAAAACATTTTATTTGAAATTAACAGCTCAAATAGTTTCATTATACCAATTATGATCCTTTAAGTTTATTCTTTACTTAAAAATTATTTCTGATTTTGATTTTTGTGAAACCGTGTTGTATTATTCTTCGAAGTATCAAACACAAATTCGTGTTAATAACAACCACTTGGCTTTTTTCCACCTTTATTTAGTTGATACGGTACACATTTCGGGCCTTATGCCCCTCATCAGTCAACTAAAATAATATAAAATAATGTATACAGCGTTTTTACCGACAAGTTATATAAACATTTAAACGTATATAACATACCAGTTCTTCCCCCAGTATGGCACTTGTACACGGTAAGTTTGGACATTACAAACTCGAGAATAAAAGTTATAAAATTCTTGTACATCTTTTATAACTTTTATTCTCGAGTTTGTAATGTCCAAACTTACCGTGTACAAGTGCCATACTGGGGGAAGAACTGGTATGTTATATACGTTTAAATGTTTATATAACTTGTCGGTAAAAACGCTGTATACATTATTTTATATTATTTTAGTTGACTGATGAGGGGCATAAGGCCTGAAACATGTACCGTATCAACTAAATAAAGGTGGAAAAAAGCCAAGTGGTTGTTATTAATACGAATTTGTGTTTGATACTTCTAAAAATTATTTCTGTTAATAATTGTTATTCTTCAATGAATTCTAGTACTATTAATCTTATTTAGGGTTACTTATATCATGAAATAATCATCTTTGTTTGCATTAAGTAATATTTAAACAAGATCAATACGAGCTTTATACTTTTATAAAAAATTTGCCATTGATTTCTTTTATAGAAACATATAGATTCCAGCAAATTTAACAAGATCAACAGCCAAAAATAATCTCTGTCATATTGCAACTACTCTAGAAATTAAAGAAAATGACAATTGAAACAAAATTTTTCTAAACAGATTTATCCAAATAGTTAAGAGTTTAATATAATTTTAACATCAAGACAACTGAATCATATCAATGAAATTTAACAATAGCTAATATTTAAATTAAATATTAATTTTTAAATATATTTATTATTTTATATAATTTAAATGAAACTAAATGTTGACATTTTAAATAAAACTATTTGGAAATGTGAAATTTTTCACATTTCCAAATAGTTTTATTTAAATATAATGAAATTTTAAACATATAATGTAAACTGAACAAAAATCAACCCCTTGCAGTCTTTAGATCCCCAACTGACAGGTATCTGAAGCTGAAAGATCTTGAAAAACATTTTATTATTTTATACCATGGTGCATGCACTTGATTTTTGTTCAATTTAATTTGGAGTTATATACAAGCAAATTCATTTCATGTAAATAATGCATTCATAACTATTAACTTGTATACACTGGCAACAAAAAAATAACGCACCATGAAGGACTTGTTGGATTTGAATAAAAATTGGTATGTGACATCGTCATAGCTAGACAGGTATATGATTGCAACCATAAAGCAGAAACATACTTTATTGTGCAGTAATGTTCAATACAGTGCAGGCACTAATATCCCGTTGGGCCGCCTCTAGCACAGATACAAGCTGTGATGTGCCTTGGCATGGAGGCATAAAGGTTGTGTATAATGTTCTGTGGCATATCTGTCCACACGTGATGCAACTGAGACTCAAGATGTGTCAGATCCTGCGGCTGTTGCAGCTGATGTCCCAGGTAGTTCCATACATGTTTGATTAATGATAAATCTGGAGACCGTGCAGGCCAAGGAAGTGTGGCAATGTTGCGTAGGCATGCTTGGGAGACCACTGCGGTGTGTGGCCGAGCATTATCCTGCTGGAATATGCCTGTCAGAAGCCTTGCCATGAGGGGCAACACATGTGGCCAGAGGATGTATTGCACATATCGTTGGGCTGTGAGGGTAGTACACATGACAACTAGAGATGTCCTACTGTCGTATGTTACGGCTCCCCACACCATAACACCGGGGGTTGGGCCCGTGTGCCACTCCACAGTATAGGCTGGGTTGACACCTTGACCAACGGGCCACCATACCCTCACACGGCCATCGTGAGCCCCCAAATAAAAGCGGGATTCGTCGCTGAAGACAATATGCTGCCAGTCGGTAGCTGTCCATGATTGTCATGCAAGACACCACTGCAGACAGAGGCGTTGGTGGGTGGCTGTTAATGGTAGAACACATACTGGGCGTCGGGAGACCAATCTGCCTTCTACTAAGCGCCTGGATACACTGTTCTGTAACGCAGGTGCCACTGCTGCATGAATGGTAGATGACAAAGCTGTAGGCGCTGTCCATGCTTGACGTACAACGAAATGATCCTCCCGCCTGGTGGTCTGTCGATAGCGTCCGGAGCCTGTTTGCCATTCATGCGTACCCCTACGTACCCACTGCTCATAACACATCCTAACAGTTCCATCAGAACGGTTCAGATGGTGGCCAATTCGACGGTATGACAATCCTCCTTCTCTCAATCCAACGATGTGACCTCTCTCAAACTCACTTAACTGAGTGTAAGGCCGTTGAATGTGTCGTAGAGGCATGTCTATCACTCAAAGAAGTCACAACCATCAACACAAGCGCAGGACATATGCACAAGTCGTCACAGCGTGCACCTTTATACCAGACAGAGGAAGCACTTTTCTACCCTCTGGTAGCAATACAACACAAGAATCTGATCCCAAAAGCTAATCATTTACATATCTAGCTATGATGATGCAACATACTAATTTTTATTCAAATCCAACAAGTCCTTCATGGTGCATTATTTTTTTTGTCATCCAGTGTATGAAGAAATTATAAATGCTGAAACAAAACTGAAAAACTATGAAGTATGATTGTAAAACACAAACCATCTCTTATGAAATATAGAAATTTATATTCTAAAATATGTAAAAACTTAAACTATAAATTGATATTCACATTTCATATTATATTGAATCTGTTATATAATTAAGTACATAAAATTGCCAGAATTAAGAATTTTCATTTTCTACATTTAGGAGTACCACCATAAACTTACTTCCAATTGAGATCTTTAGGATTATACTTTATAAAACATAATTTCTCAAACTGTTTAATGCTTAATAAATGTTTGTAGCATGGATGGATATAAATTATATCCACGTATATATTATTTTATATAATTTCAAACTATCACTTCCGAATATCCATATATTTATGGTTCTAAAAATTTGATTTCAAATATTTATGAAATTTCTAATTTTTCATATTGAAAGTATATGTTTATAAAGAAAGCATTTGAAAACTAAAATATTTAAAAGTATCATTTTAAAATCCTGTTAAAAAATGCACTCTTGCAGACAATATTGCTTTTGAAATATGATTAAATAAAATTTCAACAGATAATTGGTCAATTTGATATTTATAAACCTGTAATATTTTACAGCTATATATTTAATTGAAAACTTTTGAATTAATATTTTTAATTTGGGAAGGTAATCTAAACTGCATGACAGCTTTTCATCAAGCAGTCTGACAGTTCAATCTATCTAGATAGTAAATCTATTGTTTTAATAATTATAATCATTTATTATGGTAAATTTTTTTATGATAATAAATTAGACAATTAAAAAAAAATATATATATATATATATATCAATTTATTAATCAAAAACTTTTCCATATAAATTATTTTTGAATAATGACAGTTCATTATATTTTAACAATAATTTCAATTGTTTATATGCAATTTTGTAAAAAAATAATGTTTGTTCTTTGTAATGAAATCTATTTCATATATTGTTATATGATGTATTTCATTTCTTTATGACTACTTTGCTCTGAACAAAGGATATTTTAAACTTTCATCAAAATCTTAAAGTTTTGTAGTTTTTATAAATAAACAGTAATACTTTTTTGAATTGATTTTCTACACAATGGACATTTGTTCGAATGCCCTCTTCGTAAATTCGAATGACACTCCTCACAAATACAAAGATGACGACAAGGTAACAATATAACATTCTTTGACTTTACTTGGCAAACAACACACAATTGTTTATCTCGTTCTTTATCTAATTCGGTTCGAAATAATTCTGCCACCATTTCGGCTTCCTCTTCACTGCTATCATCATCAAAAGACAATGTATTTCTTTTTTTACCAAATCTATCAGATTTCAATGATTTCCTCCTTAAATTCTTAAATTTATTTTTAAAATTATTTATGTCATTTCTAGTTTCATTCTGATTATCTATTGTAAAATTGCCTCCACTAAATCCTCCATTATCAGTTGGCAGCATATGATTAAATCCTCGTTGCACATTTATATTATAATTAAAAACTTGAGAAAATAACTGACGAAAATAGTGATAAAAATTTCTAATTGGAAAATGAAATAAAATATGGATTCTTTGAGGCAACATAGTAATGTATCGTACCAAATCATATTTCCACACCACCATTCCCCCGGCATAAAGCACAAATAGTATATAAACGTTCCCAAGTATATATCTGTTGGAATTTCTTGTATAAACTTTACAGTATATTTCACTAATTGTCCAACCGAGCAGTAGATACTTTTAAAAGCACAAGAAATTATATTAGTAAAATAATTTATGGCACTTAAACATAACAAGAAACTATGTCTGTATAGCGATACACAAAATATTGGCAGAGATTTTATAAAAAGACCAATTGAAGAGAATATAAGAACGACAACTGATTTTAACATGTCAAACAAAATAAAAACATAAATGAACAAACTCTTAAATGCTGCAAAAACAAATGAAAATATAATGAAGATAATATTAAACATCATCTCCAAAGAAATATTAATAGTTACTATTATATTATTTATACCGTGTAATATAGTTTGAAATATGAGAATTAATGCATGAGATAATTCTATGGCAAACTGCATAAAATTTTGTAAAATAAGTAGAAAAATCTTGATAACTGACATAAGGTAATCTGCAATACTATGGCATATAAAAGCAATAGTTTTAACAATCATATCTACAATTTCTGTATTCTTTTGTAGAATAAATATAATTAAATTCGCAACAGCTTCCAACGAAGACAGAAAAATTCTAAGAACCGAAAGTAAACTCATTATTTCTCCCAATATATTCGAAGTTTCCACGGTTTGTTCTTATTCTTTCAAATTCTGTCCCTAAATATATAAAATTATTATATGAAAAAAGAGATGAATCGAATGATTCTCAATATGAAATTACACCGATACCTGACTGCAACAACAATTTAAGTCAATTTAAATTCTGTTTCACACAAGCACCTTCCGAACGTAAACAATAATTTGAAAACTGAAATAAGTGTTGCCAGCGAATAAAATAATCCTAATGAGTATTTATTTATGTACAGTTTTCTAAATGATAAAAGTTTTTTAAACATTTTTAAATAAATAATAAAATTATATTATATAATATAAGTAAATTATTATGTTTTCTAGCATAGCCTGATTTTTATTTCAAAGTGTCGTGTCCCACATACAGATGGCCGGGATTCCAGGATTAAAAGAAAGGCGAGACATTACAGCGTGAGCAGAATAGATAGATATACTAGTCCTTGCGCTATGCTCTAAAGTACAGTTAGGCTAGGCCTCCACTTGCGATCTCTAGTCGCGCGATTTTTCACTCGCAAAAGTAGAACTCATTGTTTTCAATACAAGTGCATACACTTGCGACTAAACAATCGTAGCGATTAAAAAATTGCAACCGGGCCTATTTTTGCTGCGACGCGACTGTCGCTCTACCCAATGAATCATACAGACAGGCATGGACCAGCACTCGCGATAGTCTAGTCTCAGCTTTGAAGCAATCTACAGCAGTGTTTCTCAAACCAAAACTCATCGCGGACCGGAAAATATCTGCTTCTTTTATGCGGACCGGTAACAATATCATTTTTAATTTAAAAAAGTTTCTGTTGTAAAAAAAACTGCAAAATACATCGAGCGAGTATCCAAAACGTTCCGATGCAGACACGAAAATTTTCGAGGTCGTCCACGCAGGTCAATGAGGTCAACAGAAAGATTTTCCGGGACAACATGGGACAGATAAAATACATATTTTTAAAGATTTCGCGGACCGGTCAGATTAGAGTTGCGGACCGGCAGTTGAGAAACACTGATCTACAGTCTTGTTCTGGTCTCTGTTTAAAACATTGCTAATACTTGTTTAAAATGTCTGACAACGAATCTACCGGAGGGGATGATGGACGAGTATTAACAATGTATAATACTGGAAAAACTTTGCAGGGTGCTCATATAAATCTTCAAATAACTTGTAAAACTGCCCTTTCAATCTTTTGACTTGTTATTGGATGTACAGTACCCAATAACGATGCTTCCATCGTTTACTTTTTGCCCGAAGCAAAAGAGCGTTCACACAAGTAGTTTCAATGACATCCATTAGAAAACTGTTCTAATTCAACGATTTATTTATCGCAGTGTGTGCACCTTGTAGATTTTCTGTAGCAGCGACTTATCGGTCACCGCGACTAGAAATCGCAAGTAGAGGCCTAGCCTTTATATCAGCGACGGATGAAGTCAAGTGTGTGGGGGCCCCAAGCGGTAAAAATTTTGGGGCCCTCAAACTCAAGTTAGAAAAAAACAGTTTCAAGAAAACCATCATTTAAGAAAGAATATTCTAGAAGGAATAGACAATGAAACAAAGAGTAAAGAAAGGAAATTAAACTAAATTAATATTAACAAATATACAAAATATGGCGTACGACCGCACCTGCGACACAAACATGTAAGCAGGACAATCCAATTTTCAAACTGACTAAGCGCTGATCTTAACGTTCGGTAAAAGTCGTTCCTTTTTTCAACGTTGAAGTGGCGCTGTTGTCAACGCTGACTCAACACACTCAGTACTCAACAGACATGTTAGGTGTGTTCTTTTATTCCTCCGCGTAACTCCGCGCGAGTGACATCCGCTTAAAAATTCCTGCGGAACGCGTTCCTAAATTCCGGTGGGAGTGCGCAACATCGAACGGCAAAAACGGCTGTTTGTAGCAGTAGTTTACGGTGAAAAAAAAAATGGCGTCCTCCATGGCTTAGATAGTTTCGTTTCGGGGTCTGTTATGTGGTTTTATGAATGAAAATTTAGAAGTTGTGAAAGCGCAAGTTAGTGCACGCCGTGGTGTAAGTGTCTTTTCGAATTTTTTCGAATGGTAGCCGGCATTCTAATTTTTTTTGTGGCTATTTTGAATGTTCATTCAACAAATAATCCATTTTATGGTTAAATTTTACAATTGGGACCCTTCTTTTGCCTTTAAAAACTCATATTTTAGAATTATAGATTCCTCCATCACCATACTATCGATAGTGCGAGCGCCGCCATCTTTCTTTCTTTCACCGTCGTTCCTAAATGCCTACAAACAGCAGCGCACTCCTGTAGTAGCGGCGACGCGGAACGACTGCTATTAAAGAACGCACCCATTGACTGCTACTTTCCAATGAATTGTGGGTAATTGGTGCGACATTTGAATGGAATTCATCTTGCTGAGAATGGAATTATGGAAAGTAAGCACTTCGTACTCGAGTTGGAACGTCGTTGATAGCGTCAAATTGTTGGTTTCAACACTCGTGTTGAAAATTGGAATGTTCCGAAGACCTCGGGGGTCCCTTCGGGGACCTAAGCGGTCCGTTTACCGCTTAATCCACCACTGGTTAATGTGTCAGGTTGCCGATAGCTAGCTAGAGTCAAACTAGGGCGAGAAGTTGGTTTGTCTATTTGGTTAGGAAGTAGTTTTACCGTTTTCAAGCAATTTTGTAGCTTTTTTCCACTGTTCTGTTAAAAAAATCTTATTTGTAATTAAATGTTTTAAATTTATGTACCGTATAAAGTCACAAAAAGTATATTTGGTTTATAAAACAATTAATAACATGATAATTTTAAATTACAGGTGAGGATGTGGATAAATCGAAAATAATAAAATTATTTTTGATTTATCCACATCCTAGAGATCTGTTTAAAACTGTTATATTGCTACATATTGTGAATGAAAGTTTTGTACATAATGTTCTGAGTACATTATAACATATCTGTTTAATACATAGGTAATGGTAAAATAAGGAAATAAATTTGCATTTAACTGTTTTGTTTTATTACATATGTATGACAATATAATTAGGAAAACCGTAGCTTATTCTCTAATACGTTTAAATAGCCATAGAAATTTAATCCAGATAAAGACAAACTATTTTTTAAAATAATATATTAACATTGACATTAGATAAAGGGTGCTATACAATTTTACTTAATTCAGTATAGTGAGAAATAGCATTCGGGATGAAATAGCTTTGTATTTTTGACATGAGAAATTACATTTCTTATGACACTCACATTGGCTCTACGTATTTTGGTAATTTATATAATGTTCTGCACTATCAAAACTAGAATATAAATGAGAATTTATTGATGGCCTACTTCACCTATCCTTTGTTTATATAGGTTTAAAACAATACTAACATGTCTTTCTTTTAGACTTCATGTCATCACTAATCACTATCACTGTCAATATCTAATAATAATTTATGAACTTTTGCCATCCTATATTTGCCTATTTTATTTGTTAACCTTTAACTCATCATTCTCTAATCATATCTAAGTTATCATTTGCCTGTAAATATGTTAAATATGTTGTCTAAATAGTTGGAATATCCTCTTTTTCTAATAACAGCCTATATTTGAAATCCAAGAACTAAATCTACTAACTTAATCCCCGTCTCTAACCTGGTCCTGACTTTTTTGGCTCAACTTTAATCTTTTTCTATCTCATTAACAAACACAATATAAATTGTGAATAACATATATCATAGCTCCTTTCTCACTGCAAACTACAATAATTCACCTAATATTAATAAATAAAAAAAGATTAACCTTGATAACCTCCAAAGCCACCCTAAATCCTAAATCTCTTTTTTTGTAACATTTTAAATGTATCCTATCTTAACACATGGTTTAACATTTCTATATATTTCTATAATTAAATGTACATAATTCTCATAGACCTCTTTTCTTTCTGATTCAGAGTTCTCGGGAATCCCGAAGGCATCCCATATTAATAATGTATATAAAGGCTTAACTATAATTTTTTTTTTTTTTTTTTTGCTACGTTTTCTTGCCCATAAAGAAAACTCCAAAAAATATTTAAAAATGAACACAAATTGTAAGCAAAGAACAGTCTCATCAATTTAAAGCCTAAAATCCTAAAAGTGGCAGTTATTAGAAATATAAATATTAACGACATTTACGAATAAATAATGTTCAAAACCGAATTAAAATAATATTTATAAGAGGTCTTTTTAAAAAGATAAAAGAAATATTTGAGTTAAAAACGAGAAAATTTCATATATTAAAAGAATTTCGAATGTTTACAGCTGATTCTCTCTATGCTATAGCCAAACTTACGCCTTTGAGGCGATTAAAGCTCTCGAAGTGGCAGAAATATTTATTACGCCAGTATCGTAGCATCGGAGCTATTGGCAGCGCCAGGACCAGTATATCAATCGACTCTGGTCATATGGACAGCTGCCGCCATGTCTTTTCCAAACTGCTTATTTAGACGCAGCCACGTAATATACTTACTTGTTAGTTGGGAACACGGAAATAATGTAGCACGTATTTAAATGGAAATTCAGGCCGAAGAAAATGAATGGTTTTGAATTTTTAGAATTATGATTATTTTTTTTAATTATTATTTGTTTATTTAAGAATCGTACACACCAAATGGAAATAGAACTAAAATAAAACATGTTTCGTTAAAAGCGCATAACAGATTACCGAGCAATAGCCGTATTTTCTGTTTTCTGTGGCGCCTCCCGTTATAGAAAGTCCGCCATGTTGTTACTCACTAATAGCGACGTCACTCTTTAACATTGTTATGATTACTGTCTTACAACGTCAGCTCTCACCTTATTTCTCCGGGCCAACGTTCAGGTCAGAGATAATTTAAGTTTTTTCGAGGGAAAATCGACCCAAATATGTTAGTCTCCATTCCCCACTGTACAGCCGACTCCACTGCGGGCCTTTTTGAACTTGCAATGGGTAAAAAAATAGGCCCTCTTAGTCATTGGTGCACACCGGATTTCCTCTTGGAGGAACTGAGTTGAACAGATAAAAAAATTTTAAATCAGAATTCAATACAATTTTTACCTTCGGTGATTCATTAGTAGGATAGAAATAAAAGATACGACACAACATAAATAAAAAAATAAATTTCAAGTAAGAAAAGATGTTTGGAAAAATTTCTAGTGTTTGTTTTCCTTTTTTCTTTGGAGGGGGCCGGCCCAATTGCCCTCCCTCTGAGCACCCTATTTGTACGAAGTGGGTTTGCGCGCGATAAAGGCCGTAGCTAGAGTAGGGCCAGGGGGAAACTAAGGTTGAACTTTCCCCTGAAAAACAAATCATACAGCCGCTTGAAGCTAATTTTGAGCTACCCCATACACTCTGCCAAATAATAAAATTCTGCTTGATTATTTATATTTTTTAGATAATCAAATATGCAATTATTTAATACTATTATATTACAGTAATTTACTATATACAGTAGAGCGTCGATAAGTGGAACCAATTGGGGACTGGGGTCCTTCCAGTTAATGATTTGTTCCAGTTTCCGACTTTGTACGAAAAAATACATTAACCTGTCCGATGTTCAAATTTTTCTCCGTTGCGTATCGCTTCCTGTTGAATTTTTCTCCGTTGCGTGTCGCTTCGTGTTGAATTTTCGTCGATTTTAAGCCTAACGAAAATTTTTATAATAATCATCGAGGCTATCGTATCGTTAAAAATTATTTCTGCATTTTGTACAAACAAAATAAATATATTAAAGAATATAAAAAACATGAAAATTATACTTTAGAAGTAAATTTAGTATCAAAAAACATTCGATTCAGCACGACACAGTCCGACTGAAAATCGTTCCACTTTCCGGCCATTCCACTTACCGACGTTCCACTTATCGACGCTCTACTGTATTAATAATAATCATTGTTTGTTTTGAGAATTTCCGACAAGCTCAAGACGGTAATCGCTTAAGACAACCAAACATATAAAAATGATTGGCTGTCGTAAGTGACAATGTGTCGTAAATTTCTATCTACTTCAATTGATGAAGTATGAACAGTATAAACGCGTATGAATATGAGGCGGAACGAAAGCTGCCATTGCCGTGCTGTCAAATATAGCTTTGTTTTTTATATACAGAGATGATTAGTGAATAACACAACATGCAAATACGACTGAAACCTGTAAAATTCTTATTTGCATTAATATAATTGCAGTAATTTTAATTAATTATTGTACAACGATTGAGTAGTCAACTGCCATCAACAGCAACACTGCATACAGTAATACTATTGCACATATGCCGATTCAGATGTAGATAATGTCATTAATAATATTACTCTTTTTGACATGTGAACAGTAAAAAGGATTACATTAGTTGTATATAGCAACACGACACGTGAAAAGGAGTGCCTCTCGGGAGAACGTTCAATGGGAAACTGCCCCGTAATTATGAGTTACAAACGTGAAGAAAACTAGGAAATTCTACGTTGTCAGCCTGTCGGCGAAGCGTAAACTCTCGAGAAACTACAAAGGTTTTTCCTAAAAAGGTAGGCAACTCTAAAAGGCCTTCAATCCTGTTCATCGTGGTTTGGACCATACCCACAATGGTATGTACGGTCCAACCCAAAATGGTGAGGGACAGGGCTCAACGTATCTGGAAAAGAGCTTTCATGAAAAAATCTTGTGGAGTTGCAGATTCAAAAGTTAAAAAATGAAAATAAAACCAAAAATTAATCATTTAAATTTCTATCTACTTCAATTAACGCGTAACAAAGAAACTCAACAATTGAACTTTGATTGTTTAGCTCTTTATTGTGAAGAGTGCGCTATTTGAGAATTTGGAGAATGTTTTTTAATTTTGTTAATTATCAACCGTTGCCTCAACCTTTGGAGTAAGAGATTTTTCACATTTAATTGTTATTTATGCAAATAAGAAATTCATTCGAAAATTAATGGCTTTAAAATGAAATTTCTCGGTGCAAATGTTAGTTAATTTAATTTGATTTTAAGATTTCGACTCTTCGATATTTCTGAATGTAGTTTTTAAGTAAACATTTTTTGTGTTTTGCTGTATTCATAATCACTTTGGTGTTCACAAGAAAGGGTTGGATTTGCATGTGAGTTCAACAGCATAGAGTTTAAAGTCTCGGGCTAAGTAAATACATCTTAGGGCTTTAACATTTACTGTTACTTAGAAAAGTAAACAGATTACGTTTTTAACTCCATGAACCTAATTTAATAGACTTATTTGTCAATTAGCTTCACATTTTTTCTTTAGCTTTTCCTTTATAGTTGTATGAATTATCTGTAGCCTTTTCGGTTCACTACACATAATAGATGAATTTATTGATCTATTGTCATAAATTAATAAATTAGTAGTTAATAGATATATTAAAATTTAACAACTTATAAATCATATTTTGTTTTATAATAAGATGATTCACCCTTATTTAAGATTTAAGTTTCGTTTATAAAAACCTCTTTCCCTCACCCAAATTAATGTTATTTCACGAGGCCCTTAAGCGATGCTTTGTTTCGCTTACAGTTTGATAGGAAATTTTGTGAGACATCAAATGAAAAGTTTTTTTAGAGTATAATAATTTCTCTAAAAGTTTATGAAAATATTCATTGGCAAATTTTTGTATATTCGATTTTAAAATTGAAGAAAGGTTTTGGAATTTAAGATTTATTGTGTTATATGAATTTTCTCTTTCCATATTTAGGGCTAGATCGAATGGAGGTGCGGGGTTCGTAAATCCAAACAATTTGGATTATTTTAAATTTCGAGGCAAGAAAAAAGGTCTCTTTGAGCAGGATGAACCCGCACGAAGTGGATTCGGAAAATCCATCTTGAAAAATCATATAAATCCTGCCTGTAAACAGGTTTCGAACGAGATTCGGTCATTATACCAGATTTCGTGCGATCGCATTAACAGGTAAGTTATATGTAATACAGTTATATCATGTTGATCTTAATTACTTATATTATACTTTTGTTCACTTTGGACTCGTTATAATGAGGAAAAAGAAACACATAATTTTCAATTAAAATGTATTTACTGTAACTTAATCTTATATGCTACTACAATCGAGCATTTCGGGTCAACGTTTCTTCTCGGCAGACGTTACCTTTTTATGTTTATATTTTAATATACCCATACAGCTGTAGAGTGAGTGGTGTAAGCTGGATAATTACTCCGTAGGATGATGGGTTGGTAATTCGTTTAACGAATTAGTGATGGTTAAGTGAATGAAACTGTATTGTAATAAACAGGAAAATATTTAGAAAAAGTTTTGCTGAGAAAATTTTAAAAATGGCATTTTAAAGGTCTATTCCGAAAATGTTGAAAGAACATATGGGTATATTAAACTATAAACATAAAAAGTATACGTCTGCCGAGGAGGAACGTTGACCCGAAATGCTGGAAAAAATAAAATCTTATATAAAATCTTATATGTAAAGAACAGTAGGTACAGTAAATATATTTTAGTTGGAAATCGTGTTTTTGTTCTCTCAATATAACGACTCCTAGTACACAAGAACGTCTAAGGTGGAAAAATATATTGTAATATAGTACGGAATGAGCCGCTGAACGACGGGGTCGTATTCTGAGCATATAATACATTTATATTAAAGTACAATATAGTAAGGAATGGTCCATATGGACCATTCCTTACTATACTGTAAGTGATTTCAGATGTACTTACGGTACAAATCCTGTACATAT
>NW_027122024.1:0-38987 GCF_030686945.1 Centruroides vittatus
AATTTTATACTGCTATCAACTAATATAATGAATTATTATACTTTATTCACTTCATATCGAACGAGATTATATCTGTTGTTAATAAATTTTACAAAAATCGATATTTACCAAAGTAACGATGAATCGGTACCCTCGAAGTTTTGCTTAAAAAGCCAGGGTACCGATCGATCGGTCCCTTCGGGGACAAAGGGTAAATTAATGTTAATAACATAGATGTGTGACCAATATTTTCAATAAATATCGTATTAAATAATACAAATGTTTTAATTCCAATCATCACTTTATTTATTTCCCCCAAACATATTTATGTAGCTAAAATTACGTTTAACTAATGTTAAAAGTTAAAACTAGCTTTATCTAAAATCAAAACATGTACAGCAGTTAATTCTAGTTTTAACTAGACAAAACGGGTTATAACAATGACATCCAGTGAAAACTAGTTTCAACTAGTTAAAACGCGTTTTCACTAAAAACGGGTTTTTACTGTAACATATATACATATATAAAAATTGGAAAGCACGGGGGGGTCAACAAGGTTCGCGAAGGTTACCCCGAGCAGTGTCCCCTTTTTGGCATTGAGTGATGGCCACCCTACATAAAATTCATCTTTGTTTTATCAAAGTGAAATTAAAAAGACTTGCTGTTTTGCCTGGGGGCAAGCTTAAGAGTAAAATTAGTCATGTAAATTCCAGATTTTCAAGAATAAGAACAACCGAGAGCTTCGAGAGCAGTGAACTCCGACTTTAGCAACATAGAGTAAAAATGGCTTTGTCAAGGGCTGAGGAACAGCATCACAATGTCAACGACTTGAAGCTCCTCTCAATTCTTCAATCTATATTTTCTCATAAAAAATATTCTGTCATGCTTAACGGGAGAATTTCCAGTATATTTCATAACACGTAAATCGGAATTTGACTTCATGTGCCTAATTAATCCAATCTGTTTTCTAAATCCCTTCTTGCATATTTTGCATTAATGTTTATTTTCTGTGGGATAAACACTCTTGATGAGTTTGGAATTCGACTATTGTTGTAAATTTCTTTTTAGAAATGTCACAATAAAAACGAATCTGATTATTGAGAATAGTCATATGCTTCTCTAAAACCTCCCCAAACGTAACAGTCTGTTTCCATATATTACATTGTTAAGGTAATCGAAGTCTATTTCTAAACAAAAAATATTAAATGTAATTTCAGTTTAGTTTCTGTTTTAAACTTTCTATTACAATGACCTCTAAAATACGAATGATTCTGATGAACGAGTTGATAGCTTAATAAAAAAATTTTAATATAAAAACCTTTGTAACACACTTCACAAACGTAACGATGATTGTCTTCATTGTCTATGTTATTACACTTTTTCAAATTATTTATTACACATATTACACTTTTAGATGTAAACTTTCGAATGTTCTTCTGGTGTGTTTTTAGTCTTAAATGGCTTGTTACAAATATTGCATATTTTGATGTTTAATAATACAAAGTCTGGTAAAGGCAGTTTTATAGGTATAACATTTTTTACATATGTTACAAACATACTTTTTCTATCGCTATGAATTACTTTGTGCTTTCTTAAAGCGCGTTTTGTTTTAAAAGTTTCGTTACATACCTGACAAGTATGGTTAAATCAATTATTATGAACTATTTTATGAATTTCCAAAGAATGTTTTGTTTTAAAACATTCGTTACATACCTGACAAGAATAGTTACGTTCATCGCTATGAGTTTTGTGATGGGTTTTTAGTTGCTCCTTACATTTAAAACTTTCATTACAAATATCGCATTTGAAAGGACGTTCTTCACTATGAGTTTTTTTATGGTTTTTAATTGCCTCTCCATTTAAAACCCTTATTACAAATATCGCATTTGAAAGGACGTTCTTCACTATGAGTTTTTTCATGATATTTTAATTCGCCATCTCCATTTAAAACCCTTATTACAAATATCGCATTTGAAAGGACGTTCTTCACTATGAGTTTTTTTATGTTTTTTAATTGGCCTCTCAATTTAAAACCCTTATTACAAATATCGCATTTGAAAGGACGTTCTTCACTATGAATATTTTGATGGCTTTTTAATTGACCTCTCCATATAAAACCCTTATTACAAATTTCGCATTTGAAAGGTTGTTCTTCAGTATGAGTTTTTTCATGATGTTTTAATGTTTTTCTCAAGTAAAAACCCTTATTACAAATATCGCATTTGAAAGGACGTTCTTCACTATGAGTTTTTTCATGATATTTTAATTCGCATCTCCATTTAAAACCCTTATTACAAATATCGCATTTGAAAGGACGTTCTTCACTATGAGTTTTTTTATGGTTTTTTAATTGGCCTCTCCATTTAAAACCCTTATTACAAATATCGCATTTGAAAGGACGTTCTTCACTATGAATATTTTGATGGCCTTTTAATTGACCTCTCCATTTAAAACCCTTATTACAAATATCGCATTTGAAAGGTTGTTCTTCAGTATGAGTTTCTTCATGATTTTTTAATGTTTTTCTCAAGTTAAAACCCTTATTACAAATATCGCATTTGAAAGGACGTTCTTCACTATGAGTTTTTTCATGATATTTTAATTGGCATCTCCATTTAAAACCCTTATTACAAATATCGCATTTGAAAGGACGTTCTTCACTATGAGTTTTTTTATGAATATTTAATTGGCCTTTCCATTTAAAACCCTTATTACAAATATCGCATTTGAAAGGACGTTCTTCACTATGAGTATTTTTATGAATGTTTAATTGGCCTTTCCATTTAAAACCCTTATTACAAATATCGCATTTGAAAGGACGTTCTTCACTATGAGTTTTTTCATGACTTTTTAATTGGCCTCTCCATTTAAAACCCTTATTACAAATATCGCATTTGAAAGGTTTTTCTTCACTATGAGTTTTTTGATGACTGTTTAATTGGCATCTCAGTTTAAAACCCTTATTACAAATATCGCATTTGAAAGGTTGTTCTTCACTATGAGTTTTTTCATGATATTTCAATTGGCATCTCCATTTAAAACCCTTATTACAAATATCGCATTTGAAAGGTTGTTCTTCATTATGAGTTTTTTCATGACTTTTTAATTGGCCTCTCCATTTAAAACCCTTATTACAAATATCGCATTTGAAAGGTTTTTCTTCACTATGAGTTTTTTGATGACTGTTTAATTGGCATCTCAGTTTAAAACCCTTATTACAAATATCGCATTTGAAAGGACGTTCTTCACTATGAGTTTTTTCATGATATTTTAATTCGCATCTCCATTTAAAACCCTTATTACAAATATCGCATTTGAAAGGACGTTCTTCACTATGAGTTTTTTGATGGTTTATTAATTGGCCTCTCCATTTAAAACCCTTATTACAAATTTCGCATTTGAAAGGTTGTTCTTCACTATGAGTTTTTTGATGACTTTTTAATGTTTTTCTCAAGTTAAAACCCTTATTACAAATATCGCATTTGAAAGGACGTTCGTCACTATGAGTTTTTTCATGATATTTTAATTCGCATCTCCATTTAAAACCCTTATTACAAATATCGCATTTGAAAGGACGTTCTTCACTATGAGTTTTTTTATGGTTTATTAATTGGCCTCTCCATTTAAAACCCTTATTACAAATATCGCATTTGAAAGGACGTTCTTCACTATGAATATTTTGATGGCCTTTTAATTGACCTCTCCATTTAAAACCCTTATTACAAATATCGCATTTGAAAGGTTGTTCTTCAGTATGAGTTTTTTCATGATTTTTTAATGTTTTTCTCAAGTTAAAACCCTTATTACAAATATCAGATTTGAAAGGTTGTTCTTCACTATGAGTTTTTTCATGATATTTTAATTGGTATCTCCATTTAAAACCCTTATTACAAATATCGCATTCGAAAGGAAGGTCTTTACTGTGCGTTGCTTCATGACGTAACAATTTAAATTCACACTTAAATTCTTTTCCACATATCTTGCAGGCATGAACCTTACCATTTCTTGGAGATGACTTCACTCGATCTCCAGATGGCTGCAGACATAAATTCCTCTGAGAAATTTCGTTTTCATTTCCACTTTTGTGTTCTTTCATGTGTCTTCGCAATAGAAATTGCCACAAAAACTTTTTATTGCAGGTTGTGCAGCGAAATGGTTTTTTTCTAATATGACAGAACAGATGTGTTTGTAATATTCTCTTATTTCTAAAAGTCTGTTTACATAAATCACACGTAAGTTTTTGTTTGGAATGAGATGCAAACATAACCATGAAGTATTTCCTTTTAATCTTAAAATGAATTTTATTGCATTTTCTACTCGAAAGAATGTATTTCTTTGTTTTGATATTATATTTCAAATGTTTTTGTTTTTCTGAATTGTGCTGAATATCGTGTTCCTCAATTTGTTCTTCCTTCTCAACTGAAAGTTTAAAAAATAACATATATTATATTTGAATAAACATAACATAGCTTTAATATTAAAATATTAGAGCTGAAATTATATAATTCGTGAAGTTTACTAATGTTTTTCATTTAAAAGTAAGGCATCATTTTTTGTTTCCACTAAAAATAAAACATTTTACAATCAAAAACTGATTGATTTAGCTTTACTTTCTTAATCTGACCGTTAAATGTGTATGAAAAATTAAATTTTTTCACTTTATCTGTTTTTATTTATTTTATTTATGTAGTTTGTTCCAGTAATTATCATAGAAACGTGGAAAAAATCGTGTGCTTTTAGAGAGGGAAAGAAATCATTAGTGTTAAAAAAAATACCACAGCAAAAGTCTATGGATTTCAAGTAGATAGGCAAAATCGGTGTATTCTTAAAATTTTTTGTATCAAAATACGGTAACTTAAGAGTACATGTATACAACTATTTTCAAGAATATTAGCAACGTGTTTTCTAACACGATGCAAATATTTACTTATTTATATCATTAAATAAGTTATATAGCCCTCATTTCCTTCGTTTTAATACATTTTCTTTATTATTTTAGTGCATCCATTAACAAAGCAAAATAACATAAATCATTAAATCACAACTCATGAGTTGTGATTTAAAAATTCTGATCATTTCAACATACATTTATTAACTTCAAAAGTTATATTAATACAATATAGGTAGTTATAAATCTCTAATATCTAATCTCAGTTAAATGTATGACAGGTGAAACTTGAATGCAGTGCCTCTGAATAACACTAATATAAAAAGTCTGAACTAAGTAACATGTTACTTACTTTGGATGTCCATTTCATTCCTGTTAAAGTTTTCTTCTGGAGTTAAGTATTCATTGTTGACAGGCTAAACAATATACAAACAATACGTGAAAAACACTAATAATCACTTATTATATATAAACCAGTAACGAGTTGCTCAACTTTCCCGGCAAAGTTTTAGAATTTTAGTGGCGTTGTCTGTAATAAAACGTTTTTTAAATAAAATATGATATTTTTAACTGTTATTGGAAGGCAAAGAACTGAATTTCGAAAATAAGGATGAGTTTTATAAAAAAGTTAAATGCGAATAACGAGTAAAATCATCATTAAGTCTGACCGTACTAGAAATACACACGACCCCCATTATATCCCCAGCCTGTTAATTTTTAACCAGCAGAATTTAATAGCCTCAATTTCCGTAATAATCAAACTTTCCTGCAGAATTTGAAATATTTTCGAAAAAAAGAAGTTATTATGTTTCAAACAAGGTAAACAAAATCGTGCACCCTCCACACAGTAATATCCATAGATGTAGGGCCGGATTAACCCACTTTGGGGTCCTAGACATTTTCTTCTTACCGGGCCCCCTCCCTCTACCATAAAAAATAAAGCACACAAAAAATATAAAACAATAAATAAAACAAAACTAAATAATGTGAAAAACTAAAAGAAATCTGAAATTTTTATCAATAAAAAATATTTAATACTAGAAGGTAGGCCCGGCATTGCTTGGGCAAAAGTAACGATAGCAAAAATTAAGATTATTACGTAATAGTCAGAGAAAAATAGTAATTTCATCAACGAACTAAGTTTTTCTAAAGTAAGGTCGAATTTCAAAATTGAATGTTCTAATATTGTTCGATTTTCATCGAATGTTCTAAAGAAGAGAGATCGAGAAAAACCGAACTAATCTATTTAAATTTAAAAATCGAATATGTTCCAACATATTACTCTTTCTTTTTTCTTTTTTTTTTTCCAGCGCCCGTAAATCTTGCACGTCGTTTTCTCTTATTCTTCATTGTTACTTAATACTTTGGTACTGAAATCTGGCACCCTAACGGTGCACCAAATTTCAACTTTCAACTTTTAACCGTTTGGGCTCTGCGCTTATTTTTATTATTATCAACTCGTCTCGATTATATATATAGATACAACAATAAATTTTAGTGTTTCTAGAAAAGTTTGAACAATTTATTTATAAACTTAAAAAAAAATGAAATTTATTTTATTAAATATGTAACAAAAGTTGTTATACAATAACGCTATTATCTTAAAATATTAATTGTTTAATTTAGCCTTTTTGGTTAATATTTTAATAATATAGTACTCGTATTTTACTGATGAAAGTATGAGGAATTTCGTGTTATAAACCTTAATCTTTGATAAATTTTAATTAAACTTTACATACAATTTTATAAAGACAGAACAAGTTTATTAATAAAGGGCTAGTTTTATCGGAAAGTCAACGTCGAAAAGTCAACAAAATTTTTTTGTAAAATCAGCAGTGGCGTGCCGTGACATTTGATGATAGGGAAGCCGTGTTTCTGTAAAAAGCCGACTTTCAGGGACAATCAATTAATTGCGCGTCAGGGCCCGTTCGTATTCGTTTGTTCGATAAGCCAGTAAAAACCGTATACTTCTTTAAATGTATATTTAATAGATTATCTGACGTACTTAATAAATAAAAAAGTTCAATATAATTACCTCCGTTATTAGATTCAATAAATTTCCTACGCCCTCTAAATGCCAATTCTCGCTTTGAGAAAAAACATATAACATCTATTAATTTAGATATATCTATTAATTGTAATTATCTTTATAATTTTCAATATTTATTTTATATTGTCTACTCAATGTTAAATTCTATTCCTCTTTGATTTCCAAATTGCTTCAATTTTACGAAAGAATCGTCATTCGTCATAAATTTTATCGTCAAAATGTCGAAATTTTTTGTTGACGTATTTATATTTAATTTAGGCATTGGTCTTTCTCTTTTAATAATGTTTTCTTTTTCATTATATGGTCTTGAGCCAAAACTTTTTTAAAATAAACTTTTGAATCACTAGCCACGATATAAGGGCTAATATTAAAATTATCAGAAAAACTTACTTGGTAAAACAAAATGTGTGACGAATACATACCTAGTACATACCTAGTACAAAACCATACGTAATACATACCTAGTACAAAAAATTCTTCAATTGTACGAATATACTTTTAAAGAAACTTATAATTAAATATAACTTTGGGAAGAAACGTACATAAAAATAACAAAATGTTCTTTACTTTTTAAATCTTAAAACAATCCACTTAGTGAAATACTGTAGCTCCCTACGAGTGGCTAATGATGGAATCAGAGACGGTCCAGGTAGGTGTGTCCGTGCCAAATCCCGAGGGTGCCGATATCGGTCAATGTCAAATGCCTCTTTTGTCGCGTCACTAGTATATCTCAAAGGACGCGACGGGGCCGTTGTAAATTTTAAACGTTCCTCACCATAGATGTAAATATGTTAAACTTAATAGTCATTTGTTTTCTAACTACTGCAATTCGTTTTAGTACCAGGTGTACACGGAAATCAGTTTCCCACTGTACTGAGCAAGTGACTGGTTCGGTTAAGCTTTTGTTTAAGTAAAATTCTGGCTCTTTCAGTAGGGTTTTTTATTTATGTCCCCATTCCCTAATCTCTTAATTATTTAACTACTTCTTAGTAGAAATAAGTCAAAACCAGTTACTTTGTACTTGAATATCTGTAATCTTGGGAAAACATTGGAAAGACAAATTTTTATGACAACCAATACTTAGATCGTACATTTAAGGAAAATAAATTCTAGAGCTTTTTTTGTACCATTGTACGTCTCATTCATTAAATTTGGTTGTAAATAATGATGCCAAAGTAACAGTTAATTTTTTAACATTATACAAGAATTGTACACGTTTTTTCTGCATTCCCTTACAGATGGGACATACTATAATCGTAATATCACCGGTTTAACATTGAAACCCGTAAGTAATATAAGATGGGAGAGCAGACTAAATACAGAATAAATATATCAAATATTTTAATGGATTTTTTTAAACTCCTGTCAACTATACAGAACTATCATAAAAACATGCCAGTAAACTCCTATCGGTTGGGTTAAGTTATAAATCTAGTCTAGGGTGGGCAACCTTTTTTATAACACGGGCCAGAATAAATTTTACGTTTTTCCGCGGGCCGTAGTAGTTAATTGACGCCTTTTTGTGACTCGTAATTTTTTTAGTCTGCAAATATGAAATAAATAAATAAAAAGTTTATACTACATTTATTTCTCTTATCGTTTTCGAAAATTACAAAGAATTGGAAAATTAACTATTAATTAGTTATTTTTCCAATTTAATAATCTATTAAAGATCTCGCGGGCCGGATTGAAACTTTTCGCCAGCCGTAGCTGGCCCGCGGGCCGGGGTTATCCGCCGTTGATCTAGTCTACTCGTGATTCACATAATTGGGCGAGGGCGGCCGAATATCTAGCAGGCAGGTGGCTAAACAGCCCACAACCGGTCCGGGATATAAAATTAGAAGCTTTATGTGTGAAGCATCCACCAGCTAAACCGGGTGACGTTGGTGTTCTGTAAAGCGCATGCGCCAATGCCTATAATCTGGCTGCTTGGAAGTTGACAGGCAGGTGGCTAACAGCCCACAACCGCTCCGGGATATAAAGCTGTACTCTTTACGAGTGTGTCGCTTCTACCAGCTAAACCGGGTGAGGTTGGTGCACTGTAAACCGCATGTGCTAATGCCTATATAATCTGGCTGATTGGAGACTGACCCGGTTTCGACATTCCTTCCGCCACCGAATTATTCGAATATACAATAGCAATGTTATCGTTTTTTTCACATGTAGTATAGAAATTTGTAAAAGATACATAATGCAGTTATAATAAAATATTAATTTTAATTAATTCAAAGTACGTTAAAATATGAAAATTTATATTTTATAAAATACAAGGGAAGGTCATTAGAAGGTGGAATCGGCGCTTCCATCGCTTCCAATGACGGCACGCCACTGAAAATCAGTTCAAAACTCGATTCTCACGAGTTGAATTCCTTATCGAGATGAGTAAATCGCTGTGTCACGATTGTGCCACCTGTCACTTCATTGGTCCAAGAAGATCGTCATCTCTGACGAAATCGAGAAACAACTCGAGAGGGACACTTCATATAAAAATGGCAAGCACGATGAGTAAGATCGAGGAAGTTGTCACTTGAGGTGTGTGGGCGGTTTGTTGGATCAAGGCCGCTTGATTGCTTCGCTAGTAAGGCTGTCCGCCGAATCTCTATAAGACAAAATGTATAGACCAGTGTTTCCCAACGTGGGGCCCCTCGCCCCACAAGGGGGCAATTTGATCTTTAAGGGGGGCAATTCAAAAATGCACTTGTTTAGAGTTTAAGTTAACCGTATAGCTGCTGTATGCCATATTTATTGTAAATATTGATTTAAGTTAGTTTTCTTTCTTCTTTGTTTCCCTTTCCTTCTAGAACTTTTCTTTATAACCCTTTTCCCTTGGGGTGGGATTAACAATTCTGGGAACCACCGAGAACAAAGAGATAAACGAGGCCCCGAGGCCAGTGAAAGAGGAGAAAGAACATTCTTTGCCCAGACGTCAAGGTGGACAGACACGAGTTGTGGTGTTCCGGGTCACATTTGGCAATGACAGGAAAGTGCGAGAGAAACTTCAACGAACACGACGAGAGACCTTCCAAAAATGTTCAACGTGGTATCCTACCCAGAGATTGTAGAGTTCAGCAAGAAAAGAAAACCCATATATTCCAATCTTTTCTATGTTCTATTTCCTATCTTAGCTTTTTCCTACTAATTTTTCTATCGCTAGTTTTAAGTTAGTACATAAGTTTTAGTTATAGTTTTTATATTGTCGCAAACAGTATATGTTGTTTGCGCCGTATTATTGTTACTTACTTTATAATATCGTGGAGTTGGAATCTAAAATAAAACCTGTATATTTATGCAAAATAAATTACTTTGTTGACCATACTGTCACATAGTCTTTGAAACGTGTTTCTTTTGTCGGTCTACAGCTCTACACCATTTCGCGTGAATCCAACATCATATTATCCTTTTTTAGTTTCTAATTGATTTTATATATTTTTTTCTAGCCCATAAGGAAATGAGTGGTGCAAGCGAGAAAAAAAGTTCATCAGTATTCGAAGAAATATTTAAAATTTGGTTTTATGACATGCTGCCCACATAAACGGTCACCTTTTTGTCTTTTATGCCAACGATGCTTGACCAACGAATCAATGAAACGAGGTCGTCTTGAGGCGCATTTGAAGGCAAAACACAATGCTCATATTAATTCAGATTTGAATTACTTTTAAATTTTGAAAAAAGATTTTGAAAAAAGAGTAACATTAAAGTCTCTATTTGCTGCTCATAAAGAAACTATCAATCGTACTCTGGAGGCTAGTTATCAAATTTCATTACTCATCGCTAAATCTGGGAAAAGTCGTACTATAGGAGAGAATTTAATCAAACCATCAATATCAGCATTTGTTAAAACGGTTCTGGACAAAGATGACAAAGATGTTAAAGCTATGCCACTAAGTAACAATACAGTTAGCAGAAGAATAGACAAAATGAGTGAGGATATTGAAAAACAACTTGTCGAAAAGCTGAAATCAAGACAATTCTCGGCGCAAATGGATGAATCAACTTTGAGAGAGAGTGAGGCCATACTTATAACTTACTAAAATTCTTGTCGATGCAAAAGTGAAGATATTTGGTTTCATTACCTTTATTGGATTATGTCAGACAAATATTTACAACAAAAGTTTTGATAAGTTTCATTGGCTCCAAAAGTGTGAAGTTTCTGATACCGCTATACTTGTTATTTTCGATCATCTGAAAATTTTATGGGCTGATTTAAAAGAAAGATTTTCCGATTTGAATAAAAATTGATTTTCCAACTTGGATGATGCAGCCAATGTTAGTGGATTTGTCTGATATTTCAAATTTGCAGTACCAAGAAGAACTCGCAGAAATGCAAAATGATGAGTCAATTAAAACATTATTTAATATAAAAGGTGCGATGGCATGGCTTTGTGAGGAAACCGAAAACAAATATCCAAATGCAACCAATTGTGCAAAAGAACTATTGTTACCTTTTCCATCTTCATATTTATCTGAATGCGGATTTAGTGCCATAAATGATTTGCTGCTAAAAATAGAAATCGGCTGGATATAACTAAACGGAGAGACTCGAGACTAAAGTTAACTAAATTGGAACCTGACATAAAATCTCTTTGCAGCAAGCATCGAGAGCGAGTGTCTCATTAAATTTAAATAATAAATAATTACTAATAATTAAAATATTATAGAAAATCTTTCATTAAAATTATTTTGTACTTGAATTTCAGTTCTCCATTATATGTTTTGAAAATTTACTTACTGTGTTTTCTCAATAATTTCCTAGTGATTTCTTCCTAAAACCAATCATTCAAGTTTCTTTAGTGAACATTTCAATTTTCGAATATTAAAAATTGTGTACCGTATTTTACGTACTATAAGACGCTATGGACTGTAAGACGCACCTTAATTTTTAAACAATTTGAAAAAAAAAACCTATACGCTACGGACTATACGACGCACCTGAATTTTGGAGGCAATTTTTCGAAGAAAAAAAGTGCGTCTTATAGTCCGTAAAATACGGTATATGTTAGGGGGGCATAAGAGTTTTTGAAAGGCTTAAGTGGGGCATAGCACAAAAAAGGTTGGGAAACACTGGTATAGACGCTAGTTAATATTTTCTCCGTTAGTGGCGATGACAATAGGTGGCATTCCATCGTCAGCGTTTCAGGTTTGTACATTAGCCTAGAGACTATAGAGGAATTTCGAGACGTCTCTGCATTTAGGTGTTTAACTCGTTAATGCAGGTTGAAAACTTTTGACAATTAAGAAACGAGCTGTTGCAAATGATGTTGCCTAGTTCGCGAAAAAAGCATGGAAATGCTTCAAAAAAACCGAAATAATAATAATATCAATAATAATACAATATTTTTCACACCTTTATTTTCATAAGACATTTTTAGGAAGAAATAATAACCGAATATTATTATCACGGAAAATACGAACATTTCCATACTAATCAGTGGCGTGTTGTGGCATTTGATGATAGGAAAACTGTGTTTCTGCGAGAAGCCGATTTTCCAGGGGCAATCAGTTAATTGCGCGTCAGTGATGATCTTGGTTCCATTCGTATTGTTTGCTCGATAAGCCAGTAAAAATCGTAGACTTCTCTAAATGTATTTTTAATAACACAATTACATTCTGAATCGCTAGCCACGATATAAGAGCTAAAATTATAAATAAAATAATATTTTATTTTACCGAGTAAGTTTTTGTGTTTTACAGTACATACTAGAGTATCTAGATATCAGAGTAACGACACACGAGTCATCGCCGCCATGTTCTGTCGACTGTCATCATGTGGTCATTTCTTAATGTAAACCCATAGACCACATGATAACAGTCGACAGATTATGGCGGCGATGACTCGTGTGTCGCTACTCTGATATCTAGGTACTCTAGTACATCTTCGTACCTGGTACAAAATATTTTTCAATGGTATTAATATACCAGGTATTTTTAAAGAAAATTATAATTAAATATAGCTTTGTAAAGAAACGTGTATAAAAATAACACAAAATCTTTACTTTTTAAATTTTAAAACAATCCACTTAGTCAAATAGCTCCCTACGAGTGATTAATGGATGGAATCAGAGACGGTCCTGGTAGGTGCATGCACGCGGGCTGCCAAATCCCGAAGGTGCTGATACCGATCAATGTCAAATGCCTCTTTTGTCGCATCACTCGTATACCTCAAAGGACGCGACATGGTTGTTGTACATTTTAAACGTTTCTCGCCATAGCTATAAAAATCTAAATATTTTAAACTTCATATATTGTCCGTCATTTGTTTTCTAACTAATTCGTTTTAGGACCAGGGTCCACAGAAATTTCCAAAATTTACAACTTTTCGGTCACTCTCATTGAACCAGAAAAATTTCTGTCTTTATTATCTAATATTAAGAAGAAATCAGACTGCACTGTACTTGACTAGAAATTGGTTCGGTTAAGCTTTCGTTTAAGTAAAATTCTGGCTCTTTCAGAAGGGTTTTATTTATGTCTCCAATTCTCTAATCTCTTAATTATTTCACTACTTCTTAAGTAGAAATAAGTCGAAACCGGTTACTTTGTACCTGAATATTTGTAGTCTTGAAAAAAAGTGGAAAGTCAAATTTTTATGACAACAGATACATAAATCGTAAGGGAAATAAATTCTAGAAGTTTTTTTGTACTTTATGCATCTTTCATTAAATTTAGTTGTAAATGATGCTGCCAAAGTAATAGTTAATTTTTTAACATTGTACAAAGTTTGTACACGTTTTTTTCTACATTTCCTGACAGATAGGACATACGAAATCGTAATATCACTGGTTTAACATTGAAATCCGAAAGTAATATAAGATGGGAGAGCGGAATAAAAATATCAAATATTTTAATGAATTTTTTTAAACTCCTGTCCACTATACAGAACTATCATAAAAACATCATACCAGTAAATTCTTATCGGTTGGGTTAAGGTATAAATCTACTCATGATTCACATAATCGAGCGAGGGCAACTAACAGCCTAGGACCGATCCTGGATAGAATTGGAAGCGTTATACGTGTGTAGCTTCCACCAGCTAAACAGGGTAAGGTTGGTGCTATGTAAAGCGCATGCGCAAATGAGTATAATCTGGCTATTTGGAAGCTGACAATACAGCGCTTTCATTCCGCCACTAATATTCGAATGTACAATAACAATCTTATAATTTTTTTCACATGTAGTATAGAAATTTGTAATAAGGTACATAATGTGGTTATAATAAAATATTAAATTTAATTATGTGAAAATAATCGCACAATATGTATTTATTTTTTATAAAATACAAGGGAAGCGGCGCTTCCACCGCTTCCAATGACGGCACGCCACTGATATTAATACGATTTAATGATCTCTGTTCGATTCTTAAAGATACCAGTGGTTAAACGTTAATGTAAACATTTTTTTTTTTTTACTCGAAAAGTATGCAAACTTAGCAAAACTAGATAACCTACAGTATATTCTGTCTACTATGATAATTTTACATTTTCGGACCATATATGATAACTTTTTAAATGTGTATTAAATCTGTTATAAAATTATTACTTTTGTTAAGCAAGACTCTCTGTAAGAAGAAATACCGATATAACTCTTCAAAAAAATTTACTTACTTTTTGCAACTTGTTTTTAGATTACTAAGAAAATTGCGAAAAATATGCGCGGAAATATGGTGATATTCGAGGTAAAGACTTACTGTAATTAATATTGAAGAAGTACACAGGAATATAAACAAAAGCAACATATATTGTTTTAAAGTTAAAATTAAAATTACAGCTATGCTAAAAGTCACATTGCTTCAGTTTACATCTCTAATAAGTTTCATTTCAATCAGTTTACATTTCTAAATAAAATTCTTTATAGAAAAAGCAAATGCTTGTTACGAAGAAAAATTAATTTATTGAAAACTGTCATAATAAAGTGTACACTATGTTTTTGACTGAATTTTACAAACTGCAAAGAACAGAAATGTATTTATCAGAAATTTACAAATATAAAGTAGACAACATTAGACTTTTACTACTTTTTTTGAGACGGGTTTATGCTGCAGTCTGAGAACTGTTTCCACAGTTTGACTTAATTGTCCAGTCCAATTGGTCAGAAAAGGGCTAACCACTTCTGTCTCAGTACTTCATTCGATGGGATTTCATGAAATGTAACTTTTAATCCTCCGGGAAAAGTTTTAGATCCAGCATACAATGTGCAAACAAGGAACGCAGCAATTTTTAGGCATAATGTTTGAACTATACAATAAATATATTTATATCCATACACCAAGCTGCTGTTGAAGAGAAAGTCCCGTCAACCGTATATAAATCGCCAATAAGTATAACTATACAACTATACCTTTCTGTAACTATTACAATTTCATAAAATAGCTATATCTGCGCACGATCAATTTACTCAACACGTCATTCTCACCGATAACTAGAGCCAAAATCTTTTGCAGCGGCGAAAAATGAAAACAGTGTGAATACGACAATTTTCCTTACGGCAGACGACCTTACTAGCAAAGCGATCAAGCGGCCTTGGTTCGATATCTGCCTTCACTGGCGTCTAATTACAGAACGATTCCGTAGCCGTAGTTCTGGTTTTTACCACGAGATGTCGCTAGTGTCGTGACGTTCAGGTAGCCTATACCTCGTACTGTACCGTGTGCTTGGAATTTTTTGTCGATATTTTAGCTTTAAAACCATACTTTATTGTCGATAATTGGTTTTGAAGTATTTCCGCTACGTTGCTAAGAAATCGTTATGGAGAATATTGAATTGAATATATCAGAAAATACTTGTTATTGCTATAAGCACTTCTTCTCAAAACGAAATCTTACTAACAAGCATGTAAGATTAGAACATAGCAAATCCCGGTGGAGGAAAAGTCTATATTCTGTCGCGAGACTTCATGTTCCGTAGGATTTTCTACTTTTCTTCGATTACGAGAACATATGGAGAAAGTACTGTACCCGTACTTGGATTTGCCTGCGAAATTGTAAAGTTGAAATTCAAAAATATGAAGGGCAGGCAAATTCTGTTCTGAAATTTTAAAAATGCTGTATTTAATTAATATATCTTAAAACAATTGTTTTCGTGAATATTAACAGCTCATTCAATAGTAAATAAAAATATTATGTACTGTATTAGATAGATTTCTACGAAAATGGAAAGCCACAGAGGAACCAACTAAAGTAAACTGCGTCGTATTGTCTAAAAAATCATGGAATTTATAAATTGTACTCGTGCGTCTCTGGCACGTGGGATTATGACTACACTCAATTCAGAAATGTACCTATAAAAAAAAACATTCAATAACAGATTGTGTATATAAAAATGTTGCAAATGTATAATTTTCAATAAATCTTTTTTTCTTAGCTAACATTCAAATATATCATTGCAGATTTGTTAAATGAGGCTACAAAAAGTTCATTAATATTTTACTGACGATGATATTTTTGTTGATGGATTTAAACTACCAATTCAAAAGACTACTCAAATTACAGAAGATACACTTAACTCTTGGTATTCGCCAGGGTTAGGTTTTTTAAAAATCTCGTGAAAACCAATGATGCCTATGGAAAAACTTGAGTTTGGTTTTGTGAAACATTTCAAAGATAAACGTTAATTGTAAAATAAAATATTGCAAATTTTCTAATATAAAACGTTTAAATTGTTTTTAAAAAGCAATGAATAATTTTATTAAATAATACAAAAGAAAACAAAAATTTCGAGTAAGAGACTGAAAATTCAGCGGAAAAATCTTGAGATTAAAAGAATTTAAGAAGGAAAGTTTACATATTCTGTAAAATAACGTTTATAATATACTGTATAATTTTAAATATTTTGATAAAAATAATGAACTATAGTCATCTTTTAAAGCTACAATATAAACATTAAATATTAGACAAAAGACAAATTTGCTGTTCGAGAAACGAACGGTAGCAAATTTTGTTTGTAATAAATTAATTCTGACTGTGGTGTATTTACACCAATTGCGTTCCATCACGTGATTCAGTGACGTCGTAGAATTATGATTGTCGAGCTTCTTGATGTCACGAAGTAGCGACATCTCGTGGTAAAAAACAGAACTACGGCTACGGAATCGTTCTGTAATTAGACGCCAGTCTGCCTACCGCCGCCGTTCGTCCTCATCGACTCGATTCTCGCCGGACTGTTCGTCGTCAACTGTTCTAACCTTCCTTCCTGAACAAACTTATACTTCTCCGAAGATATTACCATCTACTACTGCCCGAAAATAATTGGAGACTTTCCTGCTGTGAAAACGTTCGACTTTATTATCCTAAGGTATTTATTCAGCCCGCGATTAATTGTAAGCTCTCTCTCTCGGATCCTCTTGTAAACTCGATTAGGGTCGCGACTCTTCTAAATTTTATTAGCAACTTTTCTAATGAATGAATTACGACACGTAAATTATGTATTCCTGCGACATTCCTTCCAAAATAACCTGTACAATCATGTATTAACTAACCCTTGATAAATATTAAACTGTAAATAAGTCTAAAATAAACGGGTATTTTTGTTATAAACATCTCTGAGTGCTCTTTTGTCCCTCTCTCCGTTCACTCCATTTCGGGTCCAAAACTCATACGTAACGGCTCGTGCGAACTTGTAATCTCTGTATCGACCTAAGGATACAGTGGTGTCATCCTGACGTGGTATCGAAGAGACACCGGCCGTTCGGTCACAAAAGGTAAATTGAAGAATGAAAAAGATAATTTAAATAAAAGCCAAGATAGTTTTTAAAAAAAAGTAAGTATATAAATATGAATAAACTGTATTTAAAAATTCGGAAGAGTAAAATTTACAAATCTTTTCAAAATAGACAGTATGACCGAGCCCTAGACATTTGTCTCATTTGTCTATGCGATGATCCGGCCCTGGTATACGTTGTGTATAAGGGGCATTTAATGCTATTAAATTTTGGTAAAGAGACGTCGAGGAGTAAAGAGAGAAAAAATGGTAACGTGTAAAATCTCGAGTGGATCGGACTTAATAAAAATTTTATTTGTTGTTAGCATCTATAATTTTTCGTGAAATATATTTTTACCATTAAAATTAAGCATTTCTTCATTTTATAACAATTAAAATTATAGACAGTTTTTATAACATATGTCGCCACAGACAATATTTTTTTTTATTTATTATGATTAATAATATAAATATTTTTAAAATAAAATATCTTAGCAGGAAACTTACGCAACTCGTTGTTAGATTTTTTCTTATATAATAAATACTTTTTATTTAATACAGAATATACCTAAATTCAAATCATAAAATTATGTTAGTGATATTGAGCTACATTTTTAACCAGTCAGAAAGCTAAGTTGATATTAAAATTTCACTATAAAATATTTCGAAATTTCTATTACTTACCATTACCTGTTCATTATCATCTGGAAGATGAACAACTTCTTTACAATCTTCAGTCTTTACTTCAATCTTTAATTTTTTCAAAACAACTCTACATTCTGATTTTATACCATATTTTACATCATAATTCTCTTTTACTTCTTCTTTCTTGATTTCTGTAGTGGAATTTACAAAGATTTCGTGTTAAAGGATTCTAATAAAAACTACAAATATAAAATAAAACTGAGTATATTTTCATTAATTAAGATAACAATATTAACTTACATGTTTCACTACGTCATTTATTTGTGATTACAAGCCGAAAAGTATCTGTGTGTCACGGCGAATTGGTGAGATGTGTGATACAATTTATAATAAATATGATTAGAAACTTCTTTTTGTTATTAAATAAACCAGCAACGAAAGCTTAATTAAGTTTCCCGGAAATATTTAAAACTATTTGTGGCGCCATGTCTTATGATATTTTGTTTCAAATAATTTTATCTTTTTAACTATTATAAAATAAAAATAAAAAAGTTTTATTTTGAGGATAAAGATGAGTTTTATAAGAAATTCTAAATGAGAAAATGAGTAAACTTGTCATTAAGTCTGACTCTACTTAAGATAGACACGATCCCCTTCGACCTTTAATCACAAAAACTTAAAAGCATCAATCCCCTTAATAATCAAACCTTTCTTCTAAATTTCAGAAATTTTCGACAAAAAGCACAGTAATTATTAAAGGTTGAAGAAAATTATCCTGCCTCTCCATACACGCTGACATTTATGCATACAAAAAATTCCCGAATTTTTTAAATTTCTCGACATTTTAAGCTATCATAAGTTTAAAAATAAAAATGTTCGGGGTATTATTTTTATTCTCGTAGATTTGTAATCTATAACAAATAAGTTGTTTAGTCAATCAAAGCTCGACCTTCCCGTGTTTCCCAATTATCAAAGTCTGATTCTCCATTAGCACAAAAATATAAAATACCTTACAAAATTCTATTTGTCGACGTTGATAACTTTATGTCTGAAAATTCAGACGTATGTACGATGTACTGTACAGTGCGTTACGTATCTGTATGTCACTCCCTCACACTTCGTTTCATATATAGTACTTAAATGTATATGCAATAAAAACTTCTTTCGACGAAAGTAATGTATAAGTATAAACTAAGTGTACAGAGATTTTTTTTCATGTGCATTTTGGATCAAGAAATATGCTGTCCTCATGGCATTCCAACGTTCCTTAGAAGCGCATAATGCTTAGTACATGGTCAACAGATAACATTTACTGCGTGATTAATACAGTCCCTATTTAATTAGAAGTGGTTCCAGGATGCTTTGCTTGATTCTTAAATAAGTATGATACGCACCAGTACTAAATAACTAAAGTAAAGAAGTAAGTTGGATGGAGCCAATGAGTGATATGTTTCGAGTTTGCTAACCATGGATAATTTACTTTCACTGTGGTACCGGCTCTCGTTAGCAAATAAAAATGTGTAAAGTTATCGTATTGCACATGATTATTTTGAATTTAATTTGAAAAGAAACAAAACGAGTTACGAAACTTTATCAGCAAAAATGTTACAATTGGTTATGACGCTATCTGTTATGAGATTTTAAGTAAAAAGTCGTTTTATATTATTATTTTAAAATGGCGAAAAGCTGAATTTTGAAAGTACAAATGAGCTTTATTTATACACTAGCAGATGAGCCCGGCGTTGCTCGGGCAAAACGTAACGATAGCAAAGATTAAGATTATAGCCGACCTTATCCGTTCTCAACGGGTGCAAGAACTAGGCTCCCTCTTCCGAGAGTACATGCACGACGTACTGTTGTAAAATTCTGATCGATTGAAGTGACAATTTTAAATCTGTCAACTGAATTAAATGCTATTGATAATATGAAATTCTATTTAAATCCTCACTCACCATACACAATGTATTCGCAACGTTTTTCAAATGTTATCATTTCGATTTATATCAATATAAATTTATGTATTATTATATACCCATTATTCTTAACAGTAGGAATATACTTTCATAGCATTAAAAGTATTAAGCCTCTTACCTCTTTCGATTTTATAATCAAAAGGACTCCAAATAGTGGAACCGTTGTTTGTGGAAATTGGTTCTCCTTTAATATTTATCTGAAATAATGTAAGATTACGTTATATTATTAGACAGATTGATCTTTATACAAAAACAAATGAAAAATTAATTAAACTGAAGCATAAAAATATGCTTATTGAATAATTTAAAAAATATATATAAGTAGATGTGGTTTGGGAAGCTTTGATCACAAAATTAATTTTCTAATTACAAATTTGAATTAAATTAATTTTATTTTAACAATAAGGCAAAGTTTCTGTATTAATTATTATATTAATAAAAATTTGTTGAGTAAATTTAAAACACGACAATTTGAAATAATATTATAACATTAAGGCAAAGTTTAATATATTCTTTCTAATTATCAAATTTTTATTATAATATTAATTTTTACAATTTATTCTAATTTAATAGCAAAAGATATATATATTAATACAAAAATGAAATTCTTTTATTTTTAAATTATTAGTAGAAATTAAGTGTTTTCGATTCATTTTTAAATATTCTGTTATTCAAGGTACGGTCTAAAGATATTAATACGTATATAAATAGGCCTATATCTTTTGTTTTTCAAAGTTGGTAATTTTGAAATATCCTTTTTCCTCTGTTTTTGAGTGAAGAGATGGTATAAATACTGCAGATGAGAGACTGGTTCGATACCTCGCCGAGAACTTCTTTTGCAAGAACCTCTTATACAAGATCATCGTCTTCAGAAAGTAAGTATTTTTATTTAAAAATTTGCCTTTGACAAAAAGTTTGGCTTAGACATAACTCTAGATGAAAGTAAATCTTCCGAAAATTCACAAGTTTAACATCAATTTATGAAGATGGTAGAATTTTAAACTACAGTATATTGATGAGTTTATAAACTCTGATGAACCATGTTATTCCATGAACAATTTTTGAAATTTTGCTTTATAAATTTTATCAGCTTCATTCTATAACTATTGTAGTAAAAACCTGTCGATATCCTTTGAATTCAAGTATGAATAGAGCTGTAATTTTATGTTACAATCAACGAGTTTCAACAATCAACAAAACTTTAATGTTATATCATTTTAAATTGCTGTTTTAAAAATGATTATTATTGCAAATCAGCACAATTTAATTTTATAGTTAAACTAAATATATTAAACTTTGCGTTATTGTTAAAATAAAATTAATTTAATTAAGATTTATGATTAGTATAGCTAAAGAAATTTCAGTGTTATATTATTTGAAATTGTCATGTTTTAATTTACTCTGACATTAGGATAAATTTGATAGCTAAACACAATATATTAAACTCATTGTTAAAATAAAATTGATTTACAAACTGTTCAAATGACTTACAATTCCTTCTTTTCATCTGTAGAAAAAATTTAAAACTAATCTAATTGTACAGTACGTACTATAATATATAACTAATACAGATAGTGTTACAATTTTATTATGTTTTTAGTTAGCTTAATTAAATAAGTTGTTTTTAAAACAAATGGCCTTATTGTTGTAAAATTTATTCTTAAGATTCGTTGATATATAATAATTTACGTTGAGGTGAGATTATTTTATAATAATAAAAAAAAAGCTTTAGCGACAACCATGTCTATGTGTTCTGTCCAATGTAACTGTTGTTGAATTTTCACATCCAGGTAGATGATTTCCGTAACTCTTCTTATTCTGACGTCATCGATTTTTATGCAGGGACTACGTTGTAACGGAGTCTTTTTAGAGAAGATTATATATGAGCATTTACTGTGTGTGGTTTATAGGTAGTTTTACTTTTTTACTCCAATCAGTGATTTTAGTCAGTAGTGCATTTGCAAGGATAGGCAACTTTTCGCGATTTTGGTTTTGTACGAGGACGACCGTGACATCAGCGTAGCCCTGCAGGAGATGATTCCCTTGTAAATCATTAAGACTGCAGAGGAGATCATTGTGAACGATGGTTCACAAACCAGGACCAGCGATGGATCTCTGCGGGAATCCCTTTGTGACTTGGCAATATTATTTTTGATATTATTGTTATAAAAGCCTAGTTTCCTGTCATTCATGAAGCTTTTCATCAAGTAGAAGATGTTACTGGGGCATTTATGTCTCTGGAGTTGGTATAATATAGCGGGCCACCACAAGTTATCAAACGCCCCTTTGACGTCTATTGACACCATCAACGTATGTTTGGCATTTCTTTGGGCATTACTAATGTAGTCAATTATACTTGTAATTGCGGTTATGGTGGATTTTCAGGGCGTAAAACCGTGTTGATTATTGTTAAGGGCCTTTTTCTTTTTAAGTAGGTTAAGATTCTGTTAATTGTCAGCCTATCCAGGACTTTGCCCATGGTAGGGGCAATGTCCTGGATAGGCTGACAATAATAGGCTGATAGGCCTAAAACCTCTGGCTGAATGGGAGGTTTCGTTCGGTTTTTTTTTTTTTTATAAATTTGATCGATGCCTCTTTCCAACATTTCGGGAAGTAGCCTAAGATAAGACAGCGATTATAAATAGTAACGAAAGTCATGTAAATCGCTGAAAAGACCTTCTTTACCATTCTTCTTGTAATCCGGACCAAACCCGGGGCATTCTTGTTTTTTATGAGTTTGATGGCATGATTGACTTCGTTGACTGAGAAGATCTGATCCCTACTGCAGCTCGTTGGATTAAATGTTTGCTGTTGTTACGTGTTTCACACACACACACATATATATATAATGATTCCCAAAGCGGTCTATATCGACCCCTAGGGGTCGATTCCGAACTGCAAGGGGTCTATGTCAGCGAAAACAAAAATTAGGGGTGCATAAGATGTGAATGGGAGTCCACGAGAATGGATCCTATTTAGGTAGGTCGTGACCGAAATTTTGGCTTTCCATAAATGGAATAATTCACATAACACAAACAGTACTTATGTACAGTACATAATACTTTCTTATCGTAGACATATAAATTACCTATGAAGTAATAATTTTTCAAACATAAATGTTTATGAAACATGATGGAGATATGGAGGTAAATTTGGGAACTTTGTGACTGCATGCTTTAATCATGGGAAAATTCGCGATCGATCATTCTCTGTCGACGGGTCAAACCAACAACTTAATTGCTTTGAATTTTAATTAAGGCTAATTGTTAGAATATTCTCTTGAGTTCAATCAACATGTTTCGTTTTACTTATAAAATTATTGTTATACTTTTGTTATTGAAATTTAAGTTATTATTTTCTTATATATCAAACTGTTTAAGAATTATTATATATTTCATAGTAAACAATTATTTTATTTACTACATTCAATTATATACTAATTAAGTATATTTCATAAAATTGTGCAAGTAGGCTATTCGCTTTGTGATCGCAACACTTTTATCTTGTAAAAACTTGCATACAGTGGTACCTTGGTACTCGAACATAATCCGTTCCAGAAAGAGGTTCGAGTACCAATATGTTCGGACTCCAAATCATTTTTTCCCATTACAAATAATGTAAAATGAATTAATGTGTGTCCAATCCCCAGTTGATTCGCTAGTAACATAACAGATTAGAGTATAAATGATATTTAGTTTTTAGGCAAGCAGTAAATAACACATATATAACTCTCAATAAATAGTAAAAACATTAAAGAAGTCATTTTAACATACGAAAACTTACCTTTTTGATTGCGATATGATGGCGTAAGTGGATGGAGGTGTGAGGAGGAAGAGCGGGAGTTACTGCCGAGAAAGGGAATCTCTTCCATAAAAACATCTGGTAATGGAACTTCGGGGGTTGCTTCCCTTTTCTGTCGCTTTTGGGCAGGTAAATCTTTAATTAAAAACTTATCCATTGTCTGTTGCTTCTGCCTTTTTTGCAGAATTTTACGGAAATCAGACGTGACATTTTCATTGAAAAGGTGTACAGCCCTATTGGCTACCATGGTATCAGGATGAGATTTTTCAACAAAAGCTTGCACATAGCACACTTAGCACAAATTTCTTTAATCACTGAACTTGGGATATCCTCCTTCCCTTCCTCCTCTCCCGAAGACATATCCTCAGCCAAAATCCTTTGTTGCTCATTTTGAAGGTGCTCCAACTCTTCTGTAGTAAGCTAGGTACTGTGGTCTTCCACGAGCTCTTCAATATCCTCATTGTCGACCTCCAAGCCTATGCTTTGTCCAATAGAAACAATGTCATCCACAATTTCTTCATTAAAGCCCTCAAAATCTCGCTCTGTACACAGTCGGGCCAGAGTTTCCTCCATGCTGAATTCATGGTACGGTATGTCACTTGGTTCCGTGCATTGTCAATAAGATGAACGCAATTAAGAATATGGAAATGATTTTTCCAAAATTCTTTCAAAGTTAACCGAGTGTCATTAGTGACTTCAAAACACTTCCGAAACAGAGATTTAGTGTACAATTTCTTGAAATTAGAAATGACCTGTTGATCCATTGGTTGTAGCAAAGCGGTTGTGTTAGGTGGCAGATATTTAACCCGAATAAAGTCGAATTCTTCGATTAAATCCTCCTCCAAGCCTGGAGGGTGAGCAGGAGCATTATCTAATAGGAGAAGGCATTTTATTGGCAAGTTCTTTTCTTGCAAATATTTTTTCACACTTGGTGCAAAAACTTCATGCACCCACTCAACAAAAAATTGCCGAGTCACCCAGGCCTTTGAATTAGCACGCCACATAACAGGCAATTTACTCTTCATAATATTGTTCCTTTTGAACACCCTTGGATTGTCGGAGTGATAAACCAACAATGGCTTAACCTTAAAATCTCCACTTGCATTACCACACAGCAAAAGAGTAAGCCTATCTTTCATTGGCTTGTGCCCTGGTAGTGCTTTTTCTTCCTTTGTAATATAGGTTCTCTTCGGCGTTTTCTTCCAAAATAGCCCAGTTTCGTCTGCATTGAACACCTGTTGAGGTGCATAACCTTCTTCCATCATAAGTTTACTAAACTCGGCGACAAATTTCTCAGCCCCTTCCTTGTCTGAACTAGCTCCCTCTCCATGCCTTACTACGTTATGTATTCCACTTTGGTTCTTAAAATTTTCAAACCACCCTCTACTAGCCTTGAATACAAAAGCACTCGTACTTGTACCAGGTGTTTTCTTCACTAAATCGTCATAGATTTCTAGCTCCTTTTCACAAATAAATGTCTCACTAATGCTATCACCTCGTATCTGTTTCTCATTTATAAAAATAAGTAGCAACTTCTCCACTTCTTCAAGTATCTGAGGCCTTTTCTTTGTCAACGTAGTCACTCCTTTTGCAACATTAGCTCTTTTTATTGTTTTTTTATTCTTTAAAATAGTCGATATCGTCGACTTAGCCATAGAATATTGGACAGCAAGATCCGAAACACGCACTCCATTTTCGTGTTTAGCAATGATTTCTTTTTTCACTTCGATTGTTGTTCTCACTGTTTTCCTTTTCACTTGACCACTTTCACTTTATACTTCGTGGGACCCATGTTTAAGGGATAATAAATCAAAAGAAAAGGATGCTAATCCAAAAAATATAGCACAGCGTAAGTTAATGTGCATGCGAAACAATAACTGTCTCGTAACTGTCTGTCGTGTTATGGTTAATCATATTCGTCATTGTAAACCGCGCTTTAGTTAGGCGCTATCCGTTCTTTTTTGTGTGTCCGACGGTCAAGGGACCGTTCGGGATCGAGTTTCATAATTTGAACCTTAATCTTGTCAGTTATATGTATACAAAAGGTAAATTGTTTACAAGCTAAGTCTTTGTTCATTGTCTGACAAATGTACGCTTTCGTTTCGTCAATTGTTTACGATAGGAGGCGCTTTTTGTGTAAAATCCAAGTTGGATGTATGTGAGTTAATAAATGTTCTCGTTAATTTTGTATCGCCCCTTTTTGATTCGTTCACGGTTATAAGAAATCACCACACGTCGACTTGGCGGGCTTTCCCGTTCGAGTACCAAAATTTTGTTCGGGAACAGGTGCATTTTTTGGTCGGGTACCGATTTGTTCGGGCTTCGAAACGTTCGAGTACCGAGGTATGACTGCTATTTGATACTAGTATGAATATGTTGCACGCATACGTGAAGTAGCAACGCTTGTATCAGAGCTTTGCAAGGATGGTGCAGACTTGTATCAATTGTACTTGTACGGACGGACTTGTTTAATTCGTCAATTATAAATACGAATGTCAGAGACAAACACTGTTCATTTGATTTCGGAATTTTGAAAAGAAAAGTGTTAAACAAATATTTTTAAAAATATAAATAGGTACTTAGTTACTGTACATACAAGTTAAAGTGAATCAGTGTCATCTTGTTGGGAGTGCCGGAGAAAAGTAAGTAAATTCTTTATTATTATTATTATTATTATTACTTGTAGTTCGATCGCCTATGTGCCTTTTATGCAACAAAGTTTTGAGCAATGACGCTATGAAACCATCCAAGCTAGAGGATCATCTGAAAAGGTGTCACCCTGATAAACAGGCAAAACTTTCAAATACTTAAAGAAAAAGTTTACAAGAAGACCCACGATGATACATCGCGAGTCTCTTGTGTCCATCGTAGTATGTCGCTTCGACGTCAGAAAGAAACGATGATGGTTTGCGGGCGTCTTACAATATCTCGCTACTTACAGCAAAATTTGGAAAACCGTATACTATCGGGAACAATTAATTTTGCCAGCCATTGAAGAGGTTTTAAGAACTGTTCTACACAAACCTGCATATGATATAATCAAAAAAATCCCTTTGAACCGTTTGAAACAACACAGTTCAAAGACGTGTTAATGAAATGAGTTATGATATTGAAAGCTTCTTGTGTAATTATCTGCAAACGACCCATTTCTCTATACAACTAGACGAGTATTTACCTGGTAATGAAGCATTATTATTGGCATATGTTCGTTTTGTTATGGACCAAGAAATCCATGAAGAACTGCTCTTTGCGGGAACTTTGACAACAGACACTAAAGGTGAATCAATATGTAATGTTTTCAGAGATTATTTCATGGAAAAAGCGATTCCTTTATCAAATATAATATCAGCGGCATCAAATAGAGCACCGGCCATGTTTGGACGCTATCATGAATTTATAAGCTATTTAAAATAAAAATGTACGCGGGGTGTTTGCAATACACCGTATCATCCATCGACAACATTTAGTTTCTAGAAATCTGAGTGGTATATTGCATCAATCTTTTCAATTTGTCATTAACGCAGTAAATAAAATACGAAGTAACGCGTTGAATACTAGGTTATTTGTGCAGCTGTGCGAAGAATATGAGAACTTTCATCGATTGCTCCTTCACACTGAAGTACGCTGGCTGTCAAAAGGCTTGTTTGACAAAATTTCTTTTACTTTTTAAAGCAGATTTAGAGCTCTTGAATGATAAAGATCCAATTTTAAAAGAAAATTTATTTAAATGGAAACCAGGCATTGCTTATTTAACAGATTTGTTCACTTAATTTAATGAGATTAACTTACAGTTACAAGATGACAGTCTAAATTTGATAAAAACAAAGTCCATCATTTTAGCATTTCTTGACAGAATTAAACTAATGAAGCAAAATATTGGACGGCGCGAATTTTCCCAGTTTCCCAATTTGTCACCGGCAAACTGCCAGTATAATGATGTTTCAACCTACGTTCAACATTTAAATATGCTTCACACAAACTTTGAAACAAGGTTTGAAAATGTTTTAACTATAAAAATACCACTGTGGATTATCGATTCATACGGTTACATTGAAGAAACGGATGTCATATTACAAGAACAACTGATCAGAATAAGCACTAACGAAGAACTTAAATATCAGCAATTTCGGCTTCAGAGAGACATGTCAAATAATGAAAATTTGCTATTAAGGAATCAGGCTTTTCCCTCCCATTAAAAGCATTGATTTTTATTGTGTAGTTATTTTATGTTATAATTTTACTAGATTTGCATTTTGTGTTGTTTTAATTAATAAATGTATAATAACTTAACATGTGTTTTTTAACTCTTTCACTCTAGAGTTAAACCTATCAAAGTGTGTAGCACTGTGTCAGCTGTCAAAAACGCATTTGAAATTGATGAATTTGTAACAGAGCTTAGAAAGGCGGGGATCCACCCAAAAGAAAAAAAAAATGGCACGGGGACTACGAGACAAAAAGTTTTGAGGACCTATATACACACAAAACCAGTTTGATCTTTCTTTTACTCTTTTGGGTTTAGGAAGTCTCAACACATGAAGATTTGCAAAAAAGTCTGAGGGTCAAATCTGACAGGATTGCATTACATGTTATGAAGATATAACAACCAACAAAGTAAAACGTACAATTGTGCAAAAGTGACTTCGTACAATAGGAACGGGTAATTGCCAGTCAGCTGTAACGTATACACAACAATATAAAAAATTTTAAAGACAGTGGGACCACAAAATTTCGTCAGTACAAAAAGGGTTATGCTTTTTAAAACGAACACCGTGGCCAAAACGTCAAATTTCATAGTAAAGAGCCGAAATGACTTTTACTTGAAATCGAAAATAACGTAGCTCAGTTTAAAGCTCGTGGGCCCATTATCTATATTAAAAAATATATATACTTTTGTATTTCCCGGTTTATATTTTAGCATTTAAGCTGTGTTTCTCGTCCTTAAAGAAACACTGCGATCTTACAATAAAGTATTTTTCACTCACCTCTGAAGGTTCCGATTTAATTGCTTTATAACACTTCACATCTGTATTAAATTCTCTCTTGAAATTCTTTAAATCGACTTCTGCTTTTTCTTCGTTCCGTTTAATTGTAAAGTCCGAATATTTCGTTTCTAACTCTTGTTTTATCTTCATTTTCTCCGTTTACGATATCCTCGTATGTCAACAATCTGTATTCAATTAATTAATTAATTAATTTTCATTCGAAATTTGGAGCAAGCAATAAGAAAAAACGAGTAAACTCATTACTATTGTTCCCGTTGCAGCAGTAAACAACTGGCGCATTTTCAGGGTTGATGGAAGAATGTTGGATGAGAGAGATGGCATAAAGACAAGATTATCAATTATTTAGACAACCCAATGTTACTATTAACAAAGAAAAGTTTATTTTACGTGTTAGCCATCCGAGAGCAGTAGAAAAAGTGTACAAGCGTTTATTCCATATTTCGCTCTATAGGGTAATGCTGACCACTTTGTCATTATTTTTCTAAATTATTTAATTATATAAACGCTTGTACACTTTTTCTACTGCTCTTGAACTTTGGAGAACGTCTCCAAAGTCTAACTAGCAAGTTAAACAGTTAGCAACGAGTTTTTTGTTAGCCGCGATGTCGAGATGTGTGCAGAATATACGCAGGAAAAAGAATAAATACAGTTATGTTATAACCTCGTCTCATTCATTTTATCACGCGCAGTAACGAAGGTAAAATAATAGCAGTAGAACCCCACTACATTAGCTATCCTGATATAATTTAGTTAATTTTACAGTTGTTAAAGAGATTTTACATTTCATTTCCATAAAAGTAGCATGAAGTAGCCCATGAAATTACAGAAGTAGCCTGAAAAGTAGCAAGTAGCCCTCAATAAAAATCAGTAGCATGCTTTATCGAAAAATAGCCTAAGCGGCGATTTTTAGTCCACTCTGGCAATAGTTGTGAGTTACGCCACCCTTTTGACAGCTGACCAAAGTACACGTACTTTTAGTAAGTGTAGGGTGACAAGAATTCCACGAAACTCGCCACAAACAATATTCGCTACAAAGAAACTAGAGCAGTGACACGTGTCTAGCACACGTAACACTTTGCCGCTACAAAACCACTGATTATACGGTTAATAGTGTTGTGCTTAAAACGCATCTATAAATGTTTATAGTAAAAAACTACAGATGAAATATTTTATCATATCCTTAAAACCTAAAAAGTTTCCGGCTTACATTATACTAGGTACAGGGGCGGATCTAAGTTTTTCGAGGCCTAGGGCTTATTGAATTACAACAGGGCCCCATTTTTGTTAAAATAAAAATTTCTAAATTGGAAATTAAAATTTATTTTTAATAACATCAAAATCAAAGTTGAAATATATATATTTATGAAATGTTAAGAAAAACGTATTGAAACTTATTATAATAATTCAATTTTTGTGCCTCCTTGACGCATGGGGGCCCAGAATTTGAGTTTTATTAACCCGTATGTATATTTGCCCGACTAGCCTGATAGTTAAATGTTAACTCTCTTATAATTAAAAAAAATCAAAAAGCAGTTAAATTTATAAAATAAATAAATGAGACTACTAAAAATGTGAAAATGAATATAAATTTGATTGTCTTTTGGGAGAAACAATACTAAAATAATTTTTAATAGTTATGTGGGAAGAAACGACAGTTGCAATTAATTAAAAATAGAACAATTAATGCAGAAAATTCAATGCGAAATTAATATTACGTGAGGACTCACATTTCATAAATTACTTTTAACAAAAGTTTGTTATATTTGTTCGATATTTTCCCCCATTTTTTAAAAAGAAATTAAAAGAAAAACTTCCTTTTCTGTTAATATACACCAACGCTCCCTAACCCATTCTTCCTTGTGTGACAAAAACTTGGAAGTATTTTTAGGAAAAACTTTTTTATGAAATTTACACTTTGTGTCCTTGCCATACATTGTTCTCCAAATCTGAAAATCATTAAACGCAATGTTTCTTCACACCCGTTTTAAAAAAGTTAAGTCAGTGACCTCAATCTTTGCCTACGGTCACTGTCCAATACTGTGCCTCCAGTGCCCTCTGTCGACCACTTGCTTCTGTTCGCACCCCTAGATTTACTAGCCACTCACAGGAGGCATTGAGCCCACTTCGGGAACAGCTGCGCTAAACAGTCCAACTTCCCACACGTGTTGGAAGAGTAGAAATCTTGTTTCGACAGTTCTAATTGAAGGAGTTCTCTGCTTAAAAATAAGGGCAGTTCCCTGGAGTCTGCAGCGTAAATCTTGCTGCCCGTGTGAATAAAAGAAAGAGTAGCCACTAAAATTCCTAAACCTCCAATGCATATAGGAAAAAAAAAATAAATAGATCAAAGACGAAGAAAAATATCTCCGATTTAAAAAATAATTGTGAAAACTTTAAAGGTATATTATATTTACGTTATTCTGTGAACTCTCTCCTTCCTTTCGACAGAGAAATTCGATAGTTAGATAAACAAGCGATCAGTTACTCGGCAATATTTGAAATATTGGTGGCGCCATCTGCTATCACATTTAATTTTTGAAATATTTTATAATTTTGAATATTATAAAACGAAAAATCTTCATTTTTAAAGGATAGGGATAAGTTTTATAAAAACATACAAATTCCACTAACGAGTAAAATCGTAATTATGTTTGTCATGACGCGTTTCTACCAGTCAATAATGGTTTGCCTGGTAGTCACGTGAAAAAATAAAATCGATGGCAGAAAGAACGATACGGTTACATGAAATGACTGAATTAGAATAAAAAAAAGATAATAAATTTAACACAAATTCTACAAAAATAATGATATATAACTTAATTTAAATGAAAACCCAAACGAATATTAGTCGAAATAGTATTCTTTATCAATAGATCTTGATCGAGGAATAAGGGTATCTTGTACACCAGATCTTTCTCGATCCAAAAAAATATCTCTCAACCAAAATCTTCTAGTTAAATAAAGCAAACCGTACAAAAAAAAAAAAAAAAAAAATTCTAAACATGTAGATAACGGCAGTGTCGGAATTGTTCGCCATCTTGAATACTGTACGCATGTGCCAAAATGTAAGTTGGGTGTGCAGCTGCTGCGGCGAAAATGCGTTTGCGTGACCACTTTTCCTCGCCCCGCCCATGTGTGGATCACCCTAATGGCGATACATACGACTCCCATTAACTCTCCACTCCGTCGACCTTAAATCATCGAAATTTAATAGCATCAATCCCCTAAATGACACGAGAAAACCTAGAAAGGGACTGACGATGTAACAACGTGTTTACCAGACGAGTGATAAAAACGAAGTGGCTTCTAGGTACAATGTTTGTTTATATATCACATTGGTTTCGTAGCTACAAACTATGACGTGGGTTGGTGACGTGCTACCTCTTGACTTCTATTCACTTTGAGTGTACGCCCTCGTTTACTGCTACAACGTGAACAATAGTAATGAGTTTACTTGCCTGTCTTCGTTAGGGCTCTTTCATATTATGACCGACTGGTCCGACTCCATAAGCGTCTAGAGCACTGCTAAAATCTTAGTTTTAAATTATTCCAATATGGCGAACAGCGCCGATCGCTGGTAGTCGGTCGACAAACCGGTCGTTCCACTTCGACACAATTAAAAAGTAATCGGATCGGAGCAGTCGGTCACAGTGTGAAATAGGCGTTACTCGCTGTAAAATTCGAGTGAATTTATTGTGATTATTTATTAATTAATATCGATTAATGACACTTTATTCAAGTAAAAGAGGTTAGTGTTTCCTATTATATACATTTTATTTATTTATTTATTTATCTAATCATGCAAATATAAATTCAAACTCGACGGTTTTGAAAACTTCTATTGAAAACAGGTTGTTGACATACAAGAATACTCTAAACTGAGGAATTGACTATAAAAGTAGAACCAGAAAGAAATATTCAGAATTCACATTCAGTGGAGGTAATGAAAAGTTTTAAGTTGTTTTAAAGAATTGCACACGGATAAAAAATGTATTTTTTAAATTTAAATATGATTGAAAACTGCAGCCAATATGAACGATTTTTAAACCTGAATTGCTATGAATAATTATAAATAATACAATTGAGTTGATTACCCTAATGGAAACGTTAAAACAGACAAATAAACAGGGCATATTTGAATCAGACATTTTCCTTCGGGAACTGCGGGAGGGGAGGTCTTGACCTTTAATGGACGTCCATTTATTTAATTAAATTTTACACAGTTTACGCAATTTATTATATTTATTTTAAAATTTGTTATATGTTTTGTTTCTACTTAGTCTAGTGTATTTATTATTCGTAAAGTGATAAAGATTTAATGCGGGGGGCGATTTATTGAACGTCCGCAGAGGAAAAAAAATTAGGGAAACTTAGACAAACTGAAACAATGATAGAAGAGTAAAAATGTCAAGAAAAATGCGCACGTAATTTATGGACAGTTCCTAAATATCACATTTATTATAAGACAGAGGTGAATTTTTTTTTAATTACATGTAACAAAAAACTACAACTAAATAGTTAATAAGGACGAGTCGAAATAAATATTTTGAGTTTTATATCATAGGAATGGAATGGAAGAATAATTTACAAAGTTTGCTCTAGGCGGTGATGAATCAGTCAGTCAGTCAAGATATGTAATTTTAATTATTTATAAATTTAACCCAGTCAAAGCCAGGAGAGCAGTTCTATAAAAGATTTTTACAGCTTCCGGTTTTCGATTTTCATTTACATAACTCTGTTCTGAGATTAAGGAAAAGACAAACACACAGCTGTAAAAGCAGTCTACAGGTCTGAAATTTGAAAATTGATACCACAAGTAATCAATGATAATCAATAAGTTGTAAAGAAAATTAAATACATCCAGTTCTAATGACGTAATAAAGAATCCTGGAGACAACTGTCTCACTAACGTCTGTTTAATTGTTTTTACAGTAGACTCGATGGATTCTCTCGGATTCGGCTGACTTTTCTTTCATCAAAATCGTAACATTTTCCCACGTAGTCATGGATTTAAGTAGAGAAACTTCATTTTAAAATTTTGGAAAGAGTAATGTAAACGTAAAAAGTTTGCAAACGACGCTTTTAAAGCAACGCAAGAGTCGTATACAAAAGTACATTTTACTCATCTGTACATTTTTTATCCGTGTGCAATTCTTTAAAACAACTTAAAACTTTTCATTGCCTCCACAGAATGCGAATTCTGAATATTTCTTTCTGGTTCTACTTTTATAGTCAATTCTTCAGTTTAGAGTATTCTCGTATGCCAACAATCTGTTTTCAATAGAAGGTTTCAAACCGTCGAGCTTGGATTTATATTTGCATGATTAGATAAATAAATAAATAAAATGTATATAATAGGAAACACTAACCTGTTTTACTTGAATACAGTGTCATCAATCGATATCAATTAATAAATAATCACAATAAATTTACTCGAATTTTACAGCGAGTAAGGACTATTTCATACTATGACCGACTGCTCCGATTCGATTACAAGTTATTTAACTTTTTAAATCTGTCGAACCGACTGCTGTTGCCATGCAAACACGACTTGGAGTCGGACCAGTCGAACTAGTCGGCCATAGTATGTAAGAGCCCTAAGAAAGGCAGGCAAGTAAACTCAGTAGTATTGTTCGCGTTCAGTAAACAAGGGGTGTACACTGAAAGTTAATAGAAGTCAAGAGGTAGCACGTTACTAACTCACGTCATAGTTAGTAGCTACGAAACCCACGTGATATATGATAAACAAATATTGTTCCTAGAATTCGCCTCGTTTTTATCACTCGTCTGGCAAACACCGTTGTTACATCGTCAGTTCTTTTCTAGGTTTTCTCCCCTCAATTAGGGAATTGATGTTATTAATTTTTGACGATTTAAGGTCGACGGAATGGTGATTAATGGGAGTCGCATTCAAGTGGATGAACACATACGGCGCGGCATGGAAAAGTGGAGAAGATTTTGGATGAGAAGTATTTTCTTGGATCGAGAAAGAACTGGTGTACAAAATACCCTTATTCCTCGATCAAGATCTATTGATAAAGAATATTATTTCGACTAACATTCGTTTGAGCACTGCCTGTTATCCACGTGTTTACAATTGTTTTTTTGTACGGCTCGCTTTATTTAACTAGAAGATTTTGGATGAGAAATATTTTCTTGGATCGAGAAAGAACTGGTGTACAAAATACTCTTATTCCTCGATCAAGATCTATTGATAAAGAATATTATTTCGACTAACATTCGTTTGGGTTTTCCTTTGAATTAAATTATAGGGGAATGTGGTGCGAGATGGGGCTATGGGGTAAGACGGGGACGTCTGTTTATTCATGGTTAACGCGCTTTCATCTAGCTGTTATTTGGGGAACTAAATGTCAAGCTGAAAAGTGATCTCGGGACGAGAGAACGTCCGAATCGCTCTCTTTGTTCGGAAGTAAGACAGTTTTCTATGTTTCAGCAATACTTCATCTAATTTCACGTCTGCTACAAAGTTTCTACAAAATAAGTATTATCGTGAACTTTTACATTACCTTTTAGATAAAGATATTATGGTATTCGAAGTAACCTTTAAGACTGAAATTGTTTAGTTTTGAAATAAAGTTGACTCGTGTTTGCAGTCAGTATGAAAAGTGCACGATGGGGCAAGATGGGGTACCCCATCTTGCCCCAGGTTGGCCACGAATTCTGCTGCTGGCTAGAGGCACTGCAATATAGTGCAGTAAACTATTGTTAAATTCGTTGTCATTGATAATTCTATATCACCTTTTCGAATATACAAAATAATAATTTTAAAAATGATCTTTTTATAGAAAATAAAATATTACACTTTTAAATCATATCTAACTGTAATAAATTTATACAGTATTACTTTATTATTTATGTTTTTACGTTTTATTTTATTTATGAAAACATTTTTTTAATTTAAATACTATCTTAACAAGAAATAAAATGTGAGATAACAATCGAAATAAAAATTTTTTCCACGAAAAAAAATATCGTCTGCTTACAAAATAGCGAAACTGAGCATGCGCGAAGTGACAGTATCGTCTGCTAAAGTAAATACGAGTAAGTTCAAACTTTTATATTTATTTATTCGAAAAGTAATAAATGTAGCCGTTGTGATAAATGCAGGGCCGGATTTACATAAAGACAATCGGGGCCGGTGCCCAGGGCCCCCACAAAATAGGGGCCCCCACAAAACTATGTTTAAACATATTTTTTTTTTTTCTATTACTGCGACAGCCTAGTGTGGCCTTAATCATGAGGGCCACAGGCAAAGAAAACCAAACCCGGGGAAAAAACCTATGAAACATCGAAAAATTTCGGGGAAAAATTTTACATAGGTATTTTTCAATTAAATTAAAGTAATTAGTTTTACACAATAAAATATATGTATGTTTACAATAACCTTATTTTTAAATGAAATTTACAACTTCCTAGTTGAAATCTAGTTGAAAGTACAGTATTTTGTATAAATTTTCTAAATCATCAAATTTGCCTACTCTTAAAAGGAGGCCCCCACCGAATTTGTGCCCAGGACCCCTGGATTGGTAAATCCGACCCTAGATAAATGGGCACACTGTTCTTGTGCCAATATTGAAGAAAACGACAGTTTAACCACTTTAATTTGTCCTTCTTGTATATAAAAACAATATTCCCGTCTTACCCCGTGAGTGGTGCAAGATGGTGCATTTACATATAATTTTTAAATATTAAATTTTCTTGTTTTTAAAAACGTTTTTCAAAAATTAAATTTTGTACTATATAGTATCAAATATTGTAGTTGCTGAGAATAAAAAAATTATTATTCTTATTAAACTGGTTGCCATCTTATGACTTTTCAAACCTTAACGTCCACATCCTGCCTCACCTTCCCCTATATTTTTCTATTTTCCACTTTATCTTTTAGCATTTCAGTTGTGTTTCTCGTCCTTACAGCAACACTGCAATTTTATTTTTACTCACCTTCACATCTGTATTAAATTCTTTTTTAAAATCAACTTCAAATTTTTCTTCGTTTCATTCAATTGTAAAGTCCGAATATTTCGTTTCTAACTTTTCTTTTATCTTCATTTCCTCAACATACTATATTCTCGTATGTCAATCAAACAATTACTTAATAAATGTTCTTCGAAATTTAAAGCAAGTAATGAAGAAAGACAAGTCAACTTATTACTATTGTTCCCGTTGTAGCAGTAAACAAGGGGTGCACCCTCAAAGTTTACTTTATAATGGATAGTTGAATGTTAACTCTCTTATAATTAAAAGTTAAATTTAAAACATAGATAAAAAAATAAAATAAGGCTGTACTATAGATTACTCGCTATGGAATTTCGGGACTTTGAGTATATATTTGAACTCAGGGGACCGAGACGAGTTCAACGGTACCCTACTTTTGGACCGGAGACGAAAGTAAGAAAGTTATATTTACAATTTCTTGCCTTTAACAATGTATTCTACACCACTTTAGTTTTCCACTAGGTGGCGTTCGACAGTTCGTGCTCCTGACCGATCTCCCGGAAGTTAGCGATTCATCCTTTACTGTTCATAACTTAGGTGATGTTTCTCGTGTATTCTTGTATATCGTTGACACTGCGACGACGAGGTGGGCGAGCACCGCAGGTGCCGACCGCAGAGGAGACGCTGCCTCTCGCAGCCGAAGCGGCGAGCCAAGCGAACCGCGAGGCTGCAGTTTCCCATAGGCTTGAACTTATACTTACACTCCAGGCAAATCCTGTTCGAATCGCTGATGTATCCAATCTCGTAATTCACTAGGTCCAGCTATCGATGGTTTTCAGGTAGACATGGCAATGAAGTAGACGATTTTAAACACGCGATAGGCTTAGCGGAGAGAGCGACGCGACTCCCGATAATCGCGCGATCGCCAAAAAAAGCATAACTTTTTTATTTTTCGTCTCCGGTCCAAAAGTATGATATCGTTGAACTCGTTTCGGTCCCCTGAGTTCAGATACAGTAGACCCCTATAACACAGGTTCATATAACACTGATTCGTATAACACGGCGAAAAAATTGCGATCGTGTTCGTTTAACACGCTAAAAGAGACTCGTATATAACACGGTAAAACGCCATCGACGACTCGTGTCGCGACAGGATTAGTCGAATCTGGACCAATAGCGGACATTGCACAAACCGTTGAGTTTAAACGAGCAGCGGACTTACTAAAAACCATTTATTATTTAACGGCCATAAAAATTATATTTATTTTAATGATGTCTCCAAAGATCAGCGAATTTTTGCAGAAAAATAACTTATCAGGAAACACGCGCCCGCCGTTCAATGTGCTGCTCCGCGACGAAAACGAGCTTAAGCAATGGTGTCTTCGAACGGTGAGCACTCGGTAAGTATTCCTACAATTTTTTGTTTATAGCATAGTTTATGTGGATTATTTCAAAAAATTATACGTGTTTTGGAAATGTTAGAGTGAAATTAGTCTAGAATCGATTACTTTTATGGAAGAAAACCTTTCAAATAGCCGTAGCTTATAAACTTCACAAGTGCCCAGATCATGTATTTGTAAAATCTAAGTGACTTGTACAACACGGAATTCATATAACACGGAACGTATCTACCGTGTTAGTGGCGTCTAATGTACTGTACTTTGCTCAGCTTTACACTGTAGACTACCTTATCGTATCGTCCTGTCACAACTTTAAGCGATACACTCTGTCTAATCTAGTGAGTTTTATAAACTATATTCAGTATATTCAAACTATATACTCGCAATTTTGTTTTAATAAAATACTGAATTTTTGTTCTCTTTCCCATTATTCGTTAATTTATGTACGGTTTTCGACGTTTAATATTATCACTAATTATTGAACATTACATACATTTATTTTTCTGTATTTTATTTATACATAAGTGTATAAAAAGTAGAAAGCACGCAGGAGAGTCAACAGGGTTCGCGGGGGTTATCCCCAGCAGTGTCCTTTCTTTTAGGTATT
>NW_027122025.1:0-24091 GCF_030686945.1 Centruroides vittatus
TAAAAGATAGCGCCAGACAATTTTAACTTATGCCGGAAAAGTTATACAACTCGTTCGAATATAAAAAAAAGTTGCATAACTTTTTTTTACATTCGAAGTATAATTTTTGTGTCTTTCCATTTTACTTCTGCATTTTTGTTGGCTATTAATGTTTAGACGGCATTTGAGTAAGTCATACTGATATTCCTTTAATAATCTGTCTTGTAATGTTTGGTAAGTGCTCTCTATATAGTATTCTGCAATTCTCTTATTTATTATTTTTACTTGTATTTTATACTCCGCTCTTTAGCATATTATACACTGAACTTTTTCGTTCTAGACGACAACTTATATTATCAATGGACTTATTGTGATTAATCGCATACTTTGGTGCCTTCTACTTTGAATTTCATTCGTTTCAAGAGGTCATTTGAACTCTAAATTGTTATAAGTTCAAATCAGTTTTCCTCATTAGAAATAATGAAAATTGAGCCCTTATGCAGTTTGGGTGGTTACGACTGTTTGAAAGGTTTGAATCTTCCGATCCTTATTTTCGGATCAGTTTACAGACCTGCTTCGGGCATGTAAATTGGCCGAAAATGTTTGTTATGTGATTAACGTTATTGCTGGAAATGTACGAATGATGTTTTTTTATTTTATTTTATTTTATTTTATTGTCAAATCTCGGGATATTAAAAAGGGATTTTTTGTGTCGGCTACTTTTTGGCTATTTTTTAAGAAAATTTTTGGCTACAAAAGCTAAAAACATTGGCAACGTAGCTTGTGTGTTCTGAGAAAGCATGGCAATGTCTGATCGAGTGTTCCCAGATCTGAGTGAATTTCGTCTACAAGACCTGTTTCTAGTGACACAGAATAACAGAGAAAGCATTCAGTGGGCGATGGACAATGGTCTGATAAAAAATCAACGCATTTGCGAAAACGGGCGTTGTGTGGGAGCAAATGCAATGAGATTAGAAGAGACGGACAAAACAGACGGCTTAGTTTGGCGATGTTCCGCTGGTAGGATTTGTCGAAAAAAGATTTCTATTCGGAAGGATTCATTTTTCGAAAACAGCCATCTGCCAGTATCAAAAATTCTTCAATTAGCATATCTCTGGTCCTTTGAGCTCGACAAACAGGACTTTCTCATGAGAGAACTTCAGATTGCTTCTGTCAACACAATTCTGGATTGGAAACAATTCTGTCGTGATATATGCCACGAATGGTTTCTTCTACATCCAGTTGTCATCGGAGGGCCTGGCCACACTGTCGAGATTGATGAAAGTTGTTTTGTTGGTCGGTGTCGTCTCGTCGGAGAACAGTGGGTTTTCGGAGGATACGATGTGCGTACCAAAGAAAGTTTCATGGTCGCAGTAGATCGCCGAAATGCCTCCACGTTGTTGCCCGTCCTACAGCAGTTTGTTCTACCTGGGACAACTGCAGTTTCTGATTTGTGGGCCAAATATAAGGTCGACGAAAACGTAGAGTACCGACATCTCACCGTAAATCATTCGGTGAACTTTGTCGACCCTGCTACTTATGCCACCACAAATCGTGCGAAATGTATTTGGCAGAAGGCCAAGGAAAAGAATAAACGTCGCTTTGGTACTCGTCGCACCACGCTAGACAATTTCCTAGCAGAATTTCTGTGGCGTCAACAATTTCAGAGAGATGCGTTTAAAAATTTTATCTCTCAAGTGCGTCGGGTTTATCCTGATGCAGCTAATTAGTTGATGCTGTTATAGAGATAATACGAAGATGGACTTTGTGGAATCGTCTTATTTAAGAATGTTTCCGTGAGTTGTTTGGTTTAATATTAAGTATATAATATACTTTTCTTTGTGTGTATTAACCACTCAGCAGTGAGGGACGTATATATCCGCTAAATTTTTTTGGGAGTATCGCCAAAAACTACCGTGAAAAAAAAAATTCACATAAAAAATGAATTATGTAACAACAAAAAAGACTTTTCTTTACTAGACATAACTGTTTACAAATACTTTTTCTGAAACAAAAATGAGAAAAATTGCATGAAAAAATATTTTAAAAATTTTCCAGGTAGCCTATATTCTCCACTAGGCCTACTAGGGGATAGAACCATACCTAACTCTCCCAGTGCTGAAAGGTTAATCCAGCTTCGACCAATAACCAACTATGATAAATTTTTTGATTCATTCCGTATTATTTTGTATTTTATTTATGTATTGTATTAGACATTACTGTCCATTACAAGGGAGAATACATTATTATTAGTATACAAATCATAATATAACAAATTTTACAATATACAAAAATATAATTATATTCTTAACTTAAGACATGCAAAAAGAAACTTTTGAGATACATCCTCATTGGCAGAAGTTAAGGCAATAATATCTTCCCGTCATAGAAGTTGATATATATAATGTTTTTTTTTACAATCATTATATCTGTTACAAAAGAAAAAGATGTTTTTCCAAGTCTCATTTTGACCTGAAGTACAATATGGACATTTTTTGTTAGGATTAATACTGATTTTTGTATTAAATAATACTATAGAACTTCAATTAAATCTTAATTCTATTAAAGTACATTTGACAAAATAATTAATATTTGAGTTAAGATACCGTTCTGTGTAAAAATGAGACTTGAAAGAAAATTTACAATGAATATTCTGTTCTGCCTCAGACCAATCCCTCTATATATTTTGTTCACAATAAGATTTTATAATTGACAAGTATCTTTTTATCAGGTTTGGTTTCTGTAATGTCCAGAGAAAACTAAAATCAGAATTATTTACTATTTTCTTTAATTTATATTTATTATTAATTTTAATTTTCTCCAAGTTGAAGATTTTATGGTCCCCTGACACTAATTTACATTTCTTTTAACTTCCCTGACACAAATCTTAATATTTATTCTATCCAAAGTTATACTAATTATCAGATTTTCATGAAATTTTCAGACAGTTAGTTGTATCTACTGTTTGAAACCTGTTTGCAACATTCCAGTCTGAAGCGAGTAGACATCTCGCTTTATCTCAATAAGATGCACTTTCAAAACTGTTCAATTTTATTAGTTACATTGAACGTTTTGCTGAAAAGCATAACATGGGATGTTTAAAACAAAAAAAAAAACTATCAAAGATTCTTTATATAATGCAAGAGTGGTAAAAATACAAATTATTCGGAATTGGCATTTTTTAATCTATTCTCTAACTCAAATTGTCTGTAACTTTAAGTTTTTCCTGTCCCTTAGAGCTTAGAGAAGTTTTACTATATATTATTGTGTTAAATTATAATAAAGAAAAATTATAAACTTAAGAAATATTTTCATCAAAATCTCAAAAACGTATATTTAAGATTTATCTTAAAATAATTGCTTGTTTTAATTTTAAGCATTTAATAAACTTTTCTAGGAAATTTAATATAAATTAGAATAATAAAACATATAATTATGTTCAAAATAGCAAAAGAAACATAATTTTGATTCATTTCTGAATTGAATATTTTTATACTATACAGAAAAAATTGTACCAATCTTCCAGAAAAAGTGTTTTACAGTAGAAATTCATTGTTAACGTAAGTTCATTTTAAAATATTTAATTAAATAGAACACTCAATATAGCATAAAAATAATTATTGCAAACTGTTAATGGTTATAAATTATATAATAATTTTAATATGATTTACAACAATAAATATATCATTGTAATTTTGTAATTACATTTTACTGGAATATGTTTTATTACTTTTTCAGAGACTTATTTAAAGTAACTCATCTTCAGTCTATCTATAACATATGTGCAGCATCATTATTTTTACTTATTTTCAAAACTTCATTACTTTATGCATGTGATCCAGAGAAGTAAGTTAATGTGAAATTATACTAACTTTACTATTTAAGTTTTAAATAATTCATAGGTACAGTACATATATTCAAGTTAGTTAAGAAGTTTGTAAAATTTAAATATTTAAAATTTTTAGAATTACTTTTGAATACAACTTACAATAAATTACATACAAAATTTTAATACTTTTTTAAAGGTTAATTGAAGATTTAGAAATATTATCCTGGGGTCTTGGTTACTTTTCTGTTGTTGTGGTGGTATGGTTAAGTATGAATTTAAGTATCATTGGAATTATTTATCCTTGTTTAAGAGTCTGGTCTTCTACTCGATATCCAAGCAAACATATAGGTATGAATATGTTTTATTAAGTAATGATTTTGTAATAATAAAATCAATTTGCAAATTTTATTTTATATTCAAATTTGTTAGGTTAACTTTCTATTTCATTAAATATATTATAATAAATATTATAAATACAGGTACTCCTCACTTTACGATCGAGTTCCGTTCCGACGACTATGTCGTTAAGTGAATTAGTCGATAAGCGAGGAGCTTGCGCCGGGAATATAGGATCGTTGTAAAATTATACAAATTATGCAAGAAACTTCAAATTTATTCATAAAAAGACTTATAGTACTATAATAGGCTAATAGCATACTATAAGACTATTATAGTATGCTTAGTGCACATGTCACCATTTGCCACTAACTGACACTCAAGCTGAGAAAGGGGATTCCCCAAATTGCAGGTCAAAACTCAATTGGTCGTAAGTGTGAGTGGTCATTAAGCAGATAGGTCATGAAGTGAGGAGTACGTGTATTCTTTATCACATCAAACAACATTTTATTTATTACAATGTTATATTTTATAATTATCAATTAATAGATGATCTGTTATGTATGTTATTTTGTGTAAATTGAACTGTTCATTGAATACTTTCATTCAGTTTTAACATTTAAGGTTTCTTATAATTCAAAATTTTTCAGACATATTTGTTTTTCATTTATCAAAGAACATTCAGCAGCAATTATGATTTTATTTGAAACTATTTTACTGGATGTAATATCTGACTACATTTGTGTAGTCAAATTCTAATGCTGATTTTATTATTCTAATAGTGCTAAATGCATGATGCTGGATGCTAATAGTCATCCAGCATCATATATTACAATACTAGCATGATGCTGTGGTGTAATGTATTGGCATAGAATATATGCAGACCCAAATAGCACAGCCTATTATAGTTGGCTGATAGAAGATCTGAAAAATGGAAAAATCACCAAGTACCAGCATAGGTGTTTTAGAACAGCACCCAGTGTGCCAATGACCACTGGTAGTACAACCACTGGTTTATATCATAAGCTTTCAATTTCAATCTTTAGATCTTGATATTTTATCTTTACTCAGTTTTTTCTTCAACTTGAGAGTCTTCTGGTATGACAATGTCTATGATTCACTTTTTTTTTTCCTCTACCACAGTTAAATCTGTGGTAGAGAACAGTTACCACAGTTTAAATCTGTGGTAGAGAAAAAGTGTATACTATGTTTTAGGCTTTTATCTGTTTGTATTCTGAAGTTCCACAAGATCTTAACTTCAAAGTTTTTAATGACTTTCATTATCATGATCCCACCAGTTTTTGTATTCAGCACAAGACAGTTTTGGCAGATGTTCCAGTGGATCATTTTAGCAACTGTATTATGATGTTGCTTATTGTCAGTTTGTGCAATCTTTGCACAAGAATTAAGAATATGGTTCACAGTTTCTTCTGATTCTGTGCTTAATCTGTACTTTGAATCTGTTGATCTGTTGATTTTTCAATTTTTGCTTTGATTGCATTTTTAATATGGCAGCTAGAATCAAGTCCTCTGTTTATTTCCTTAAAATTCCTGACAGTGGCATCCACAGACTATCAAAAAAAGGGATCACAAGCTATAAAAAAAAAGGTTATTGTACACTATGCAAGGAGCTTCAAACTATGATTAAATGTTGGGTCAGCACTGTCACAAGGTGGTGCTGGTTGCACTCAGGGCTAACTTTGTCTTGAAAACAAGGAGTGTAGTTCTGGTCAACATATGAAGAAGTTGCTTGGGATAATGTACAAATATTGTTCATTATTTTCTTTTATATAGACTTGTTAGAAGTCATGAATTTTCTATTATTTGTTGATAATGAAATTTTGTGGGGATTGGGTGACAACCCATTATACATTTTAGCATATCCTAAACATGTTCAATAGAATTTCTTTAAAAATTTCAAGAAACAATAAAAAATGATCACTCAGTGATGAAAAGTTCCATAATTGACAAAGTCATTTCTCACAAAAGATCCTTCTCAGTAGGCTACTGTTGGAGCCAGAACTTTATCTTCTCCCTGTAGTCTATCTTTGTTGGAAGTGTCCCAATCAAATTACATAATAATTATTTACAAATTTCTTAAAAATTGTAAAGATTCTGACAGAGATTGACTACAGAGAGAAGATAAAGCTCTGGCTCCAACAGAAGCCTGCAGAAAAGGGTCTGTTGTGAGAACTGATTTCATCAGTTGTGGAAGTATTCATCATGAACATTCATCATGAACATTTTTTGTTTGTTGAAATTTTTTTAAGAAATTAAAATGTCCTGTTGGAATCCCAACTGTGCAACCAGGGCATGAGGCTTTAGGTTTACGTAGATTCAGAACCAGCCATCAGGGTGATTCAGCAAGAAATGGGACTTGTCAGTCCAGAAGGCTTTCTTTTACACATCCAAGGTTCAATGAAGTCTTTTCTTCACCCATGCAAGGCATTGTTTGCAATGACACATGGTCAGTTAATAGAGGCATCCCTGTAGGTTAATGGCTATTGAATCCCAGTTGACACAAGGTACATCACTTGGTGATTGTTGAAACATCCACTGTTGTATTGGCAAGTATGCTTTTCCACTATGACATGTGTTTGTTCAGATATAGATACCAGTCTTGACACATGACACTCACCTCTGGGATCAATCATTTGTACCACTTCTGGTGGATGTTTGTAAAATTCATGGTCCATCCACTCATGGTACACCCTGAACACTTTGATACAAGAAAACCAACAAATGCAGCTGTTTTAGAAACACTGGCACCCATCCTCTGAATCCCAATGATCTGTCTTTGCTCAAAGTCATTCAAGTCACCCCATTTGGTCATGACTGACAAGTATTGCTTTTTACAATGCAAATGACAAGTCAATGTGTCACGACTACAGCAAATTGTGAGTAACAATTACAGACCATCCATTTACCACTTCCAAGATAGCATTGGCATTGTGTTCCTAATCCAGTGATTATTCAGTGTATATCAAATTTAGTGTACCAATCTTCAATGGTGTATCATTATATCAGTTTAATCTTTACCCATAGGATATTTTTTGTACAAATAAGAGCTTTCTGTTATATATGAAAATCATTTGTTTTCATGTTTTTGAAACATGTATCATGCTTTGCATGTAAGAGCATGCTCTTATGTGTGCCAGCTTGTTTTGCTTTATAATTTGCACTGCACTGTTGTGTCAGTGCAAATTAAATGTAAATATGCTGCTATAGTAACTTCTGTATTTAGAACATCTTTATGGTCATCATTATTAAAAATAAAAAGCCAAAGCAAATACATGCTTCTGATACTATCAATATAAAAGTGTTTTTTATGTTGTGAGGTTTTCCAAATACTTGGGGAAATATAGTGCCAGTTTTTCCCCATCTATAAAAATATGTTCTTACACTCAGATATAACAACATCCTCTTATATGCATAGAAATATGGTATTTAAAACATTTGCATTTTCTACATACATTGCTGCTCAGCTCTCAGATCAGCAATGTATACAGAAGATAAAGTAATTTCTGTGTATTTAAACTAATGTGCAAATTTGTAATTACTGTTGTGCTATTGTAATAAAATGTTTATTACATGTTCCAGGATGCTATGACTTACTATTTGGAGCTTTTTATATTCTTTACCAAATGATGCTATTTTTTATACCTGCATTAGTGGTTACATTATATAATATTCCTCAAATATCCTCATCTATCATCATATTTGAACAGGTTGGTGCAGTTTTTTAAATTTATATGATATTTAATCAAGGGAAAATAATTTACATTATTTCCTTTTTAAGTAGTATATATCATAATTTCCTGAATATAATCAGGAGTAATGTATATCTCTAAAAAAATTTCTAGAACAGAAATAAAACTTTTATATAACCACCCCAGAAGGTAATATGCTTGGATAAATCTCACGAGGCAGTATTAGATACAACAATTGCGTTTTTTTTTTTTGTGACTGGGCTGTTACTACATGTGTTTTGAAAGAGCAAGGTTAAGAAAGTGTATGCATTCATTTAACAAAATATTTATTTTTAAATTTTTATGAAGAACTGTCATGAAAAATTTGTACAAATGTCTAAAATTCTTTGTAAAAAATATAAAGTTAACAACTATTATAAAAACTTCTACCAGAAGATTACGAAGCCTGTTCTTGCCTCTTATATTGTTTAGGAAATAGATGAAGACAACAATTATTCAACACAGCATATTTTTTCAACAGTACATGAACAAAAGCAGCTGTTATATTTGGAGTTCAAAAAGTTATCTTATTGTCATGAAGTATAAAAGAACAAATGCATATGGAAATGTGGTATGCCGTAACACATTGTGGAGTTATTATTTTTTCATGTGGAAGACACATCATCACAGTATTCATTTTATGAATGCTACTTACCATGATATACAGGTATTTAATACAATTCTGAAAATTCTAGAACAGAATTCATAGGCCATATTTCAGTAAGATATGCTCTAAGCATTTACATATTGATTTAGCATGTGTGTTTGTCAATTTTTGAAAAGAAAATTTCTGGGAAATTGATCAAGAGAGATGGACTAATTATATTATCTCCAAGATTTTTGATGTAAAGCCAATGAATTTCTTTGGAATACACAATGGATAACATACAAGCTACTTCACAAAATATGAAAATCTGCATCACTCACTTTACGAGAAACATCATATTTGGCAATGTATTTCAAAAACTCTTGAGACTTATTTTTCATGCAATTGTCATTTGGAATCAAAAAGTATTTAAACATAACAGCTAGTTAAACTAATTAAAAATAAAATTATGATGTAATTTATATTTTGTAAATTTACATCATGAAAATAAACAAAGAATAAAAATGGATATTTAAACTATATTTGATTATGATGTAATTCATTTGTATATTATTATTCTTAGATACGATTAATGATGAAAGTTCATGCGTTTGTGAGAGAGAATGTTCCACATGGTATCAATTTTAAACCACATCAAGGTAAGAAAGAAAAATAGTGCTTTAACTGATTATTATACAAATTTTAATGATTTTTTTTTTACATGTTCATTTAGATGATATACATAAACCATACCCAGAAATAAGGAATCTCATTTACTTTTTATTTGTTCCCACTCTTGTTTACAGAGATAATTATCCTAGGTAATATTAATTTGAAAAAGCTACATTTTTCTTTGAAGATACAAATTATTTTAATTTTATATTCATGATAATTTATCTAATATTATCCTTGGATTAGAAATTAGCTAAATATATTGTATATAATTAACTCTTTTGTCACATTCAATTCTACATGATTCAAACAAGAAGAAATGATAAGTTAAAAGTTCAAGGATCTGAAAATTTAATAAAACAGGTATTTTGAGACTAGATTTATCTAATCATCAGATTGGCAACAAAAGCTTCAACATTTATGTACAAAATACAAAATGATATTTTCAAACATTGTGATTACTGAATTTTAATATGAGCATTATTTAAACAAAAGATTTTAAAGAGAAATGAAACAAATTTATATCCATGTACAGGACCATTATATAAATGTAATTTTATATAATGAAACACATCTTTTGATTTCCAGCAGTATTCTAATATAATAAAAAAAAAAATGTTTTCATCCTATTTATAGGTCTTCCTCTGTTAGGACTAACAATTAGAATACATAAAATAGCATTTTTAAAATAAATTCAAACAAATAGAAAATTACAAACTCAGAGGTTGTAAAATTTAATTGTATATAATACAAAATTTACAAAAAAAGTAAAAATCAACAATTAAAATTTAACTTTAAAATAAATGAAACATAAATAAATAAGTATATAACTAAAATAATCAATAGGCTGTAAGTGTCAAAGTTCATGTTTCAAAAATATATTTTCATGCTGTGGATATACTTTCTGTATTTCTAAAATTAATACTGCTTGAAATCAAAAGGTGTGTTTCATTATATAATCATTTTGCATTCTGGTTTACCTTGAATACCAATTTGGTATTCTCAGGTAAACCGGTTTGCTTGCAATACCAAAAGTGCTTTAGTGACAAGATTTAATGCTAATTTTATTTTAAAAAATGTCCTGAAATGTCATCATCTTGGTCTAGTACATTGGACACAATTGATAATATTTGACAAGACTCTAAGTGACTTGGTACAGCCTTAAGGACAAGAGTCATTGGCAAGAAAATCAATCACCTGAGACAAAAATAACAAAATACCACCTCTTGTGAACAGTCAACAGAAATTATATCTATTCAGCTCTAACTAGAAATGTGCAAACTGACAGATAGAAATTAAATGTTACAGACTTCTATTTAATCTCAATTAGATTTACACATTAGTCTGCTTGTGTTCACTTAAAACAAAGTATGTAAACCCTGTAAAGAAGAAATATTTTTTTTTTACAGTTGTTAACTGAGCACTTGATAAATTTTGGATTCTGAGCCAACTAATCTGTTTGGAAAGTGAACACTCATTTTTCAATAAAACTTGTTTCCAACTGCTCCTTTGGTATCATGAAGATAGACAACTTGGAAAATGCCCATTGCATATGAATGAAACTCTGCACACCCACTGCATCAAATAATCAATTATTAATATTTTGGTTAAAAAGCATTAACATGGGCATCAATTTCCAAAAAGTTTTCTGAAAAGTCATTTTTTATTTGACTATATTTGTTTTCTTGAAGTTAAATTAATATTGTGATAATTTTAAATTAAAATACAAGATTTTTATATACTCATTCATTAATTTTTTGTTTTGTATATAACATAAAATTACTTACGTATGAAATTAAAAAATTAGTTCTATTACCATTGTACTTATTTTTATTAGATTTATAATTGCATTTAGATATTATATAAGTGTCATTTACATGAATTTTATAACATGATACTGGCATATAAAATTTTATTTAAATAATGTGAAATTTGTCAAAAAAAAAATTGACAAACTCATAAATATGACAAATTAATTTTTAATATCAATGTAAATACTATTCAAAACTTTCTCTCGTGGTTTTGATTTATTACATTTTTATTTGATACATATATTTTTTAATTTTATAGGTTACCAAGAACATCTTGGAAGAAAGTATCAATATATTTTGTTCAATTTGTTGCATGTATTTTCACTACATTTGTACCTTTCTGCCGATTTCTAGTGACAACATTTAGTCAAGTTGGATTTATTCAATTCACAAAAGCAGATATTATTTTAATTCAAACAAAAGCTGTACTTGTTGGTAGTCTTTGCATGTTTTTGTTATTTTATGGAATGCTGCATTGCTGGTTAAATATGTTTGCTGAAATTTTACGTTTTGCAGATCGCCAATTTTACTCGGTTAGTGTATTTTTGCTTTGGTTAATTTTTCTTATTATAGATTGTAATATACATTAATGAATATTATACTTGTTAAGGAATCTCCTCAAATTATATCCAATTCAAACTGCTTTTCTTAAAAAACTTGAGTTATCAAAAAAGTTGTCTAATTTGTGTGTTAACTAAGACTGTACTAAATAATACCTTAGTGTGTATATATATATATATATATAGTTACATTAGTTGAGAAATTAATATTGGGGAAAATGATATTATCATTATTTAATCTTTATATAATATAGTAGATAGATGTTCAGAAGGGTTGATGTCATCCCAGCAAATGAAACCCCCTATGTAATTCTCTGTTGGAATTAAATCTTTGATGTTTGGCAAGCAATTTGATATTTCTCTGATGTTTCTTCTTTAATTTGGATGAGATTGATTCTAAAAGATTGACCACACTTCCATTAATGTTCACTAGTAGGGCTAGACTATAGTTGTAGAGATCATTCCCAAAATGAATGAGTTCATTTGTTAGGATGAATCTTCTTCTACTCAAATGAATAGCTTTTTGTAAGAAAGTAAGATAATGCAATCAAACAGAAGGGAATATTAACTATAGAGTTTAGAAAGAGGCATTGTAGGAGGAAGATTAATTTTTCGGACATGCAGTATATTTGAACTACAACTTCCTGTTCTTTTTGGCCATTAATATTTAACTCCAACAGAGAGTTACATTGGGGCCTCACTTGCTAGGATGACATCAATATACTTAATACTTTTAAGAAAATTATACATTAATAATTCACTTGTTCTTAATAAATTATTATTAATTTATTTATTTAAGATTTAAACATTATTTCAAAATAGTTGAAAACAGTTATAAATTACAAATTATTAACAATGTAAGAAAATTTAACTTGAAATTCTATGATAGTAAAGATTGAAGAAATATTGTATTTATAAATAAGAAATTGAAAATACTAAAATTTAAACAAAAAAACAGCTCCATTTCTATCAAATAATTCTTATAAATTTCTGTATTAGAATTATTAAAAATATTTTTTAATAATTCTAATACATAATCTCTTTTGGCTTTGAAGAATTTAATTAAGCAAAATTTCTCTTTATTTATGAATAGATTTCAATAAAAAGATATTAGAGATTTTTTTTATTAATATAGTTATTAAAAAATAATGGTGCTACAAACAAGTTTTTAAAAGAATTGAAAGTAATAACATGGTTATATAAGATATCTAAAAACTAAGATGATATCTAAATGAACTAAGATTTTCTTCTTTAGTAATTAATTTAACTTAAATTGTTTATTTCTCTTGTATGAAAAACTTGTCAAAAAGTCTTCAAAAACATCTATTCTTATAGTAAAAAGAATTTTATGTATTATATCAATGGTGCAGTTTTCTTTATATTGCTTTAAAAATCAATTCTTTAAATATTTCTTCAAAAAAATTGATGAGATTTTATAGGTTAAATTCGAAGAAGTTAACAGATGTTTTTTTGTCTGGACCGCATTTCATCAGAGACAAAAACTTCCGAGTGTTATCTTTGTTATTCTTTATTCACTATGCATTTTGGGTGCTAGATTTTTGTGTAACTTGCACTCCTCATCAGTTGTTACATTTCTACAAATTGGTATAAATACAATAATTACAACTTCCATCATTTGGATATATTTACACAATAGTGAACTAACCTGTTTTATGTTTGGACATACAGCTATGCGGTGTTGATGTTGTATCCCCTAAGGCATTTCTAACTGTCTTTCTTTCTGTTTGCTTGCTCTTTAGCCCCTCCCATTTCCTCTCATACATTGTCAATCTCCATGCCATTATTTAAGCTTATGGTTTTGTTTTTTATTAACAATGTAAATTCAAAGAACACTTTGCAATTGTTAATAAAAACAAAACCATAAACTTAAATAATGGCATGGAGATTGACAACATAAGTTTATGGTTTTGTTTTTATTAACATTTATAACCAATCACCATGGACAAATCACTGCAGCACGTTTGGATGCACAATCAATGAAAAAAAGTGTAAAAATAATCCTCAGAGGAAAAAGAAAAAGACAGTTATCTATGTAAATTCAAAGAACACTTTGCAATTGTTAATAAAAAACAAAACCATAAGCTTAAATAATGGCATGGAGATTGACAATGTATGAGAGGAAATGGGAGGGGCTAAAGAGCAAGCAAACAGAAAGAAAGACAGTTAGAAATGCCTTAGGGGATACAACATCAACACCGCATAGCTGTATGTCCAAACATAAAACAGGTTAGTTCACTATTGTGTAAATATATCCAAATGATGGAAGTTGTAATTATTGTATTTATACCAATTTGTAGAAATGTAACAACTGATGAGGAGTGCAAGTTACACAAAAATCTAGCACCCAAAATGCATAGTGAATAAAGAATAACAAAGATAACACTCGGAAGTTTTTGTCTCTGATGAAATGCGGTCCAGACAAAAAAAAATCAGTTAACTTTTTCAGATTTAACCTATGAAGTCTCATCAGTTTTTTTGAAGAAATATTTAAAGAATTGATTTTTAAAATTCTTTTTGTTTTCTATTTTTTCTGCCTTGTGAGATGTGATCTCAACATATCCGAGACAGTTCTTTTTGTTACATAACCATACTCAGTAGTTAGTAATTGATTTTGAATAATGGCTGCATGAGATGATGACATTCAAATTTTTGGTTGAGTACACAACACTAAAGCTTTTGGACTTTTGAAAAGTTAACTCCAGAAAGAGCAATTTGGTTGGACTTTGTGTTTGAGAAGCTTCCTGAACTAGTGAAACTATTTAGATGAAATGAATGTGATATTATTTTATGATATCACATTCATTTCATTATGAACAGGTTCGTTTTTAGAGTTGTAGTTTGTAAATCCCGGTGTCAGTAGAGAGTGGAATAGTACTATTTTATGATATTTTACTGAAATATTTGTCACTTTTAAAATGTTTTATTCAAAATAAAAACAAATACAGATAATTCTTAATTCCCAAGTTAAATAAATTGAAAATAATCATAGTGTATTTTTTTAATAAAATATATTTGTTTTATCATTAGTATTCAGATACTAAAATGCCAACAATTACCATGTTATAGTGGGCTATTATCTCGCAATTAATTACTAAATAATTTTTACTAGAAAGAGGTGTAAGGTGCCATCTGTTATTAGAATTAATAATTAAATTAAATAATTTAGAAAATTCTAGAAGAAAAGAATCAACCCAGATTGGGACTAGAACCTGAAACTTGCTTACCATGTGGATGCATTGCCACTTACACTACTTGAACCTCAGTCCAATCTTCCCTACCAGATATATTTAAACATACAGAGGAAGATCTATGTCTGCAAGAGGAGATTGGACTGGAGACTCAAATAGCATAACTGGCAACGCATCCACACAGTAAGTGGCAATTGTGGGTTTGAGTCCAACTCCAGGCTGATTCTTTTCTTCCAGAATTTTCTAAATTATTTAATTTAATTATAATTATTAATTCTAATAAGAGATGGCACCTAACACCATCTTCTAGTGACACATTATTTAGTAATTAATTTAAAATAATTGTGATATAATAACTTGATATAGTCTGGTAGTCGTTGGCTTATTATATATGTACTGTACAGTACATTGGGTTTGTGGATGTTGGTTTATATATTTGGCTAATTTTCTATGGATATTGAATGAGATCCTACACAAATAGCAAGTTATAGATCTTACTATGAATAGGCTTGTGGGCTCAGGATAAGACAGTTCCATGACTAGGACAAAAAAAAGTCTCGGTCAAGAGAGTTAATAGAGTTTCAAAGCAGAATTCTAGTGCTACATAAGCAGTTGACCCATGTTACATTTTAGATGTGTATTAAAGATTCCTAAGTTGATGATTTCTGATATGATATGAAAATTGAAGTAAAACTGCTTGAACTTGCCAAAAACTGGCTCAATAAACTTTGAAAATAATAGAGTATGATCTGGAAAGCTCTATAAAAGGCTGTGTGCACAGTCTTTTCTACAGTTTCCCAGTTGTCATATTACTATGCATGTAACATTGTGTGAAGTCACTCAAATATTCTGAGACTACTGGTGCTCAAATCATCTGCAATAACATGTATGTACAAAACACTATATCAATTGATATGGATTACCATGGCCACAGTATGACTACCTTTACAGTGCAATAAAAATTTATTTCTCTAACACTTTCAGTCTTCTTAATCAACCTTTTTCAATAAATTGAAAATTCAAAAATAAACAAAAGCCTTAATGTATTCTAGATCACTTAATTTGAATATATTAAGGCTTTTGTTAGTTTCTGGGTTTTAAATTTCCCAAGGAAGGTCAATTAAGAAGACCAAAAATGTTAGAGACAAACTTTTACCTCACCATAAAGATATGAATTACCGTGGTTGTGTATATGCTTACAAGCTGCTAGGCATGTCAACTAATGCTACATGCTAATTAACATCATGTGAGAAGCATTGATCTTGGACTACAGATCAATGAAAACATGCTTTGGACGGATGAATCACAGTACCCATTCTGCTAGTCTGATGATTGTTCCTAGATGTGGTGGGTATCTTGTGGATTATATTGTTCCAACAATGGAGTTTACTGGAGGTAGTGTAATGGCTTTGGGTTAATTTGAAGTAATGGAGATGCATAAAAATATAATTTTTATGCATCTCCATTACTTCAAATTAACCCAAAGCCATTACACTACCTCCAGTAAACTCCATTGTTGGAACAATATAATCCACAAGTCTTTTAATTTTCCTGTTTTCATGGACCAGTTCAGAAGTAACAGTTAGAAGATTTTATTTGAAGAAATAAAAATCTTCTAAGACATTATGAAATAGATTATTAAAAATTATCACAAAGTTAAAACTTGATCAAAACGCCAGCCTTTCATTAGAGGCTACGGCATTTTCACAATAAAACAACGATTAAAAATTTTCACAATATCTACCATGTCTTGTAGCATATTTAACCACTTCTAACCCTCTGGTGGTCCTTTTGGATAATGATAAAATTACTTTGTGTAAAGTCATACATAAGGATGGCCTTTCCAGGAGTTTTTTCAATTTGAAATAATGAAGACTTACATAAAAATATAATTTTTAAAGTTTTGGGTTAATTTTTTGTGCTTTGGCTTGGATCATTAATTATTTTGGACAAAACCATGAATGCTTGGTCTATTGGATGTCTTGGACAATTATATATTGCCAATATTGTGGTAATACTTTGGTTATACCTCTATCAGCATGTTGTCATGTTGACAATATGCTGATAGAGCATAATGCATACAGACATTTTAGTTCAATTATTGTTTACTCATACAGTAATATATACAGGGTGGGCCAACAAAAACGAAACGGCAGAGTTAACAGATAACACATTATCAGCTTTAATTTTATGGTAATTTTTTTTCCTTGCATGATTTCCGAGATGTCCCCCTTGAGAATAAAATCGACCTGTCCGAGCAATTTGCTTAAATACAAATCCAACTATCCAAAACTCTGCCGTTTCGTTTTCGTTGGCCCACCCTGTATAATACAAGTTCCACACTATCTTGTGATACAATGTCATGTGCTTGAATTACATTTTATGAAGAGACATTGTGCAACACTCTTGCTTCTGGGAGGGTGCCATTATATATTTCTCATCACTAGATGTCACTAGAGGCTCATAGTATGTAGAGAGCCTATAATGAGAGAGTGGCCATATAAGGAATGCTTTTCTATTGGCAGTTTGTGATCGCGTGACTTTATACACCATTATTATTCCAAACAATGTGTTAGCGAGATTGGAATGAAAGTGTGGATAAATTTTATCATCTCTATGTTCATTGTCTGCAAACAAATTAAAATTAATCAAAGGTGAGTGATATTAAGACTATATGGACAAAATGTTTTGAATGACGATATACTGTTTATTTGCATTAATCTTTAGTTTTTGAGTTTTATGCATGTTGTTATTGTAAATATTACTGATATTTATTAGTTAAGTAAGAAGTTAGAGTTATTAGTGTGAAATAAGTTAAACTAAACAATAAGAGTATGACTGGATGTGCTGCTTTTGGCTGCATAAATAGCAGTGAGAATGGATTTTTGATTAAAGTTTTTCCGAAAGATCCTGCACGTCATAAACTTTGGGAAACAAAAGTGAAAACTGGAAAGCAACCATCAACAGCTATTTATTTGAGGTAAGTGAAGTATTAACAATCATCTACATATGTAAAATTTTTATTTTATATTCAGATGAATATTCATTCATAAAATAGTCCAAATTGCTTTAAAATTTAAATAAAAAAAACATTCAGTATACATAAATATGAGTACTTATATAGTTTAATATTTATAATATGTGATATACAATATCTGATATGAAAGTCTTTAATTATACAAATCTACCTTATTTTAATAAAAAGTATTGTAAATTACAATAGATTTGTAATTTAGAACATAAAATATATAAAATAGAATTTGATATTGAAATGATTGGTGAATAATAAATTACACATCATACTTATATATTATTATTGTTATGTGTACGAATTAAGTTGTTTTATAAATACATCTCACAGCAGAATACATTTATATATTTTACTTATTTGATTGCATGGAACTTATGCAATAGCAAACCATAACATAAGTAAAAATTATCTTATATATATTACTATAAATATGAGACTCTACTTATAAGTCATTACTAAGAAATAGATTGATATATGATATGATAGGTAATTTATATGTGTGTGTGTGAAAAGTTTATAATATATGATATGTAAGTCATTACTAAGAAATAGATTGATATGATATGTTATGGACAAAGTGATTAATATGGGCACTATGAATAATGACCAACAAAATTGGGCATTGTAATAACTTTCAGTAATTTAGCAAATTGACTGGTCATTATGAATACTGCTATCATCTAGTCAGGCAAAGTGATAACAATACATTGAGGAGTGATCATCCAGACATACGCTAGCCAATCAGCACTCAAATCTGAGTTGCGCATGCGTATTGCATTTAGTACCGGAATTTGGCGGCGGTCGCGACTGTTTGTGCTCTCGACGAATTTTTCCCAGAGGGGAGCTGCTGGCCGGCCACAGATTGTTTAACGTCACTAGTTATTTATTCACGGTAGTTTCTTGAACACACTTATCAATATCTAGTGACGTTAAACAATCGGCAGCCGGCTGGCGGCGCCCCTCTGGAGGAATCCGTCGGGTGCACAAACAGTTGTGACCACCGCCATGATGGTGCACATTATTAATTAAATAATAAAATTTTATCTATAGTTAATAGTACTTAGTTTTAAAAGATTACATGTTCTTTTTAAAATACTTTGAAATAATTCACAAAAAATAAATATTTCTAAATGAAATAAGTGGAGTTTTTTAATCAAATTAAAATGTCACAGAATTTAAAATTTGGTAACTAAACATGATATGCACACGCAACTCGAGTGCCGATTGGTTAGCATATGTTGGATGGATGATCACTCCTCAACGTATTATCACTTTGCCCGACTAGGTGATAGCGGTATTCATAATGACCGGTCAATTTGATAAATTAATCAATATTTATCATACTGCGCACCCTTTTTGGTCATTATGAATAATGCCCGATTAATCACTTTGTCCATAGCATATATATTACTATAAATATGACACACTTTAATTACAAGATAACTTTTACTTTTATATGTTACTTATGTTATGGTTTGCAATTGCATAAGTATTTAATAAATTCCGTGCAATTAAATAAGTAATAGCATAAATTATTTAAATTAAAATGCATTGTTTTAATATCTGGAATGATACACAATCTTATTTTCAGGTACATTTTCCTGATGACGAATGGGAAAAAACTGGAGTTGATGGAACTAGAAAATTGAAGTATAATGCTGTCATTTCCATATTTATGCACCACCTAAAATAAATAGAAAGGCTCCACCAGTAAGAAACCTACTTTCTTCAAAAGATGATGCAAGTTCTGTTGAACAAGCATCAAGTTATGAACCAGCAACAGACAATTTTCAATATTAATTCTACAATATTTTAAAAATAAATGGCATTAGTTTACCTGGTTTACCATTTATTTCAAATAGCTGTGAAGACACAATACTTATGTTCTCCAAGACATTTCATACAATTTTATCATGTTTGTTTAATCTATTTTTAGAACATAACAAAACAATTTTAATTATTAACATTCAGGATATTGAAGAATGAATTGGCTCATCACTTATTGCATAAATGTTCATTGTAAACAAATTCCAAAAATTAGTGAATAGTATATTAAATAAACAAATAATAGTAAAAATTAATTCTAAAACTCGAAAACGACATTTTCTTTTTCTGCCCAAATTTCCATTTAAATAATTGTTAAATTATTTCCATTTCTCCAACTAAGTATAGTATGTGGCTGTGGCTAAATAAGCAGTTTGGAAAAGTCATGGCGGCAGCTATCCATATGACCACTCTCATTATAGGCTCTGATAGTATACCTTAAGCAGAACAATACACCATGTCATACTAGTCACATTGTTATGGATTGGATGGAGGATATTGGCATTAAAAATAACTGGTCAGTCTAGAATCCTCACTGAACCCTAAAAGGAATATTTGGGATGAATTGTCAGGTATGTGTATATAGAGATTGCCTTAAAACAAAATTTAACTAGCCATTTCTTTGCAGGTCAAATGACAACATATTACTGGATATTTTCCAAAAACTTATGTATGACTTGTCACAAAGACTTACAGCCATTATGAAAGCCAAACATTTCAGAGCACAGTAGATTTGGCAATTTTATAAAAATTGATACTGTTTAGTTTCCGATATTTCACTTCAGTCAACAAGTCATAATATCAAAATATTTTCAATGATTTGCTGGCTGAAGTTAAATGTTAGTGTTTTAATATTCTATATTTTCAGTTTAGAAGTGCTCAAACATTTTTGTAAAGATTTTTCTAGTTATCATAAAAAATTCCTTGATAGGCTACTTGAAAAAGTTTTTTTATAATACCGTATTTTTGGCGTATAAGACAACCTCCGACTTATGAGAAGATTTTCCTGGGTTAAAAAGTCGTCTTATACGCCAGAAAATATGGTAATAGAATCTCAAAGAAAAATTTTATAATTTTTTCATCTGCAAAGAATTTACAAAATTTTAGTATTTACTTATTACAAGAAAATTCTAAAAATATTAGCAAAATTTAAATAGTAAGTAAGAATGCGTGCATTTTTTTTTTTTTATAGGATTGGTGGAACAGTACATCTTATGCACAATTTTATAGAACATGGAATTCAGTCATTCATGATTGGTTGTATACATATGTTTACAGAGATACATATCTTGTATGTAACTTTTAAATTATATGTTAAATATAAAAATAAAGCATTAAAATTTTATTTTTTATTTTTATAGGTCACTAGGAATAAATTATTCGCATTATTTACAGTATTTTTTGTGTCTGCTGTTGTTCATGAATATATTCTGACCAGTATATTGCATTTCTTTTATCCTGTTTTGCTTTTCCTTTTTGGTATATTTGGTGGTATGTATTATTATTTTGGTATATTTGGTATTGGTGCTATGTATCTAATATTTAATTATTTTTCAAAAAAATTATATACAAGTACTCCTCACTTTACGACCGAGTTCCATTCTTACGACTACGTCGTTAAGCGAATTTGTTGATAAGCGAGGAGCTTGCACCGGATATATAGGATCATTGTAAAATTATAAAAATTATGCAACAAACTTCAAATTTATTCATAAAAAGACTATTATAGTATGCTTAGTGCACATGTCACCATTTGCCACTGACTGACACTCAAGCTGAGAAAGGAGATTCCCCAAATTGTAGGTCGAAACTCAATTGGTTGTACATGCAAGTGGTCATTAAGCAGATAGGTCATAAAGTGAGGAGTACCTGTAATTTAAAATGGTTACAATATATTCCTGCCAGTGCCATGACAGAAAACTTACAGGGCCCTCTGCAAATGTTTTTAAGGGCCTACTTTTTATTTGCTGTAGATCCATGAGCAAATTTCAAAATAAAGTTTTAATTATTTTATTAATATAAAATTATTTATTGTTATGTAAAGTACTATTTTTAGTATCCCAGGAAACCGACACTAACTGCGACCGGTAAAACTTCCGTTAACTTAATGGGTATTTTACGCAGATTCAAGATTAGTCTGCCAGGCCTGGACTTTTATGCGTGCACCAAAAAAATTAGTAAGAATAACGACAAATATCAAGTCAAAGAAAAAGTTTGAAATATATTTAATTAGTAAATCGAATTTAACTATGTACAAATGTCTATACTCCAAAACAAAATTTATTAACAAAAATCAACAAGTCAACTCGACAATAAAACTCTGCTACTTAGCTTAACTTAATCTTAATTCCCCTTTGAAAATTCGACAAATCAAATACTTAAGAACTATGAACAAAATATCTTACGAACTAAACACCTATCCGTCACCTCACTATACTAGGAACCTATTTCCTCAATGCTTTCGCTATTGTCAAATTGAATTCCTCTTTAAACTCCTTGAATCACCTAACTTTCAATCTGGACTCCGCCTCAAATTTTTCACTCAGTAGTACACCTCGCTCTGGAAATCGCCTCTCGCTTAGGAAAGCACCTCAATCGTCTTCAGTTAGCAAGCTGGTTTTATGCTGTGAGGTGACGTCACAAGTCAGCTAGGTTACTCCCCTTATTTACATACTTAATTATCTAACATCAAATTTCTTTCTGGCAGCTTCAATTCTCTGACAAAATCTTATAAACCGTTTACAAAGCATTTAGCACAATTTTCTGGGATGTTTTATGATGGTTTAGTAAGTATTTCTTTTTCTAGTGAGTGTGGGGATTCCCCCCTCCAATTTTTCTGCGGACTGTTCATTTCTGCTGGGCAGCGTAAGTGTGCATGATTTTTCCTATGGCACTCTTTCTTTCATGAGTTGGTTTATCATCATCTTTTTTGGTTACTAAGAGAGTAGTGGGGAACCTTTGTCCTAACTAAACATAAGCCCCAAACAAAATATAATAAAACGAAAAATAATAATAAAATAAAAATAACACTCAGACTCAGTTCCTTAGTTATTTTTTTTTAAATTTTATGAAAGATTTTCTAACAGAAAATTGCATATATATATATACACACATACACACAGTAATACCCAAGTTACGTAACACACAGCCACATAGCTTATGTAAATTCTCAGTTACATAAGTTGTATAAAATGTAAATCCCAAATTGTACAAAAATTGGGGAAAAAAAATCGGAGTAGGGTAACATGTAATTTTACTATTATTCTGTTTCAAACATGTATTCATTCTCTCTCTCTCTTTTTCTCTCTTCCTTTTGCACTGTACTGATTTATTATTGTACTTATTTCTCTGCAAATCCTTTACTTTTCAGTCTAATTGTAAGCATGTATGCAAGTGTGGGAACGCGGGAGGTAAGACAGAGTCGGACCTCCTTTTTTTTCGGCAAACAGGTCAGCAAGACCCACCCCACTGTCAAGGATGGCAAAATTTTTATGATACCCCGACTCGTCAGGATTGGGTAATTAATTGTCAGGTCGAGTGGAGGAAGTGTGTGGGTTTGTCAATAAGTTTAAGGCGATATTCGAAATAACGGAGACCATGATGAAAACAAATAACAATTTATTTCGATGACAGACAAACAAAATACAGAGAATCTAATGCGTCCCGTCCTTAATCGCGGGAGAGAGAGAGTTTACAAATGTTGGGGGGATCATACCTTGTCTTCTGATATCTCGGTTGGAATCAAAGGTGAAATCGTCTCGGCTCTCCAGTCGTGGAGGTAGGCAGGAGATCGTCGGGTCGGCTCTCGGCGGCGGCTCGGCCCTCAATTCTCGGGACTGATCCTACAGGTCGGGCGTCTTATGCGGACTTTCAGCGAACCCATTCTCAGATATCTCCACCCTTTATATACTCCGGGTTCTCGTCCACTGCAATCACCAATCACGATGGAGGGTGATGAGTCGATCTCCATGACTCAGAGGTCGGATCCGGAGAGGAGGGAAGCGTGTTTGACGGCGGAAGGCTGCACATCCTTTGAATCTTGATCGCTCTCTTCGATTTTGATCGCTATCTCCCGAGGGGATTCGAACAATAAAAGTTGAAAATCAGACTGGCCGGTTTAACCCGGTCCTCACACAAGCCTACCTGGCACTCTTTCTCATATATTATTTATTATTTCATATAAAAGAATTGTTTATGTACAGTACACATAATTAATAATTCAATACTATATTTATTATTATATGTAGTTACACTTAAGCAATTTACAAATTCAAGTTAATCACGTATTCTGGTTTCTAGATGAGGTTCAAACCATTTAACGTCTTAGGTATTGTGGTATAGACCCAGGAAGTGACGTAGCACCATTAAGACTATGGCGTTTAATTATTTAGCCCACGTGACCATTCATGGAGTACTTGATGTTACAGTCTGTTTACATAACTGGGGGTATTACTGTAGTTCAGTTATGATAATTAACTTATTGGAATTTAGATATATGTTAAAAC